>NW_010549492.1:0-13571 GCF_000687285.1 Phaethon lepturus | reverse complement strand
GGCCTTTCTTGTAGACGGGTGTCACATTGGCTTCTATAGACAGTGAGAGAAAACAACTCAGCCCTAGCAATGTGCCACTGGTCTCTGTTGCTCATTTGTCAACAGACAGAGGTTTAGTGGTATTTAATGGTTAAGGCACTAGAGAATAACATGGGTATTTCCACTGTTCTTCCACGTTCCCATCCTAGCATTGCAAAAGGATCATATGCTGAAGTCTTCTCAAGCTAATGCTCAACTTTCTGCTCATTATTTGTGATGCTCACCAGCTAGACCTAGAAGGTAACAAAATATGAAAAGAACATTGAAATGGTGGGTCTTGTCTGGAACACTGAAAGTTTTGTATTTACACGAAGTTGAAAGCATCGGCAGAACAGACTTTCCATCCGTCTCAGAGTGCATCTGCTGGGCTGAGCCTCAAGTATGAGCAGGAAGGAAAGGCACTGACAGAAATGTGGCATTGGAGGAGTCCCTGCCTGCTCCGCACCATTGCATCCATAGGAGCTGTAGGCATCTTCAGCTTCAGGCTGAAGTTTGGGGATCTTGGCTTCTGGACTCACAGCTATTGCAGAGGTTAGCCATCCCGGTCACATTCCTGTGCACATCTGGCCCTATGTCCTGAGGGTGTCAGAGATTAAAGTGTTCTCCTCTCCCAAGTATTTTCCTAGCCTGGAGTCTCCTTTCAACACATGGTCTTTGGTGGGTCCCATTCCCACTTTGACAGCTCTACTCCTGTGTTATATCAGGGCACCAGACCCAGATCTGTGGGTCCTGGTAGAAGTGCGTTGCTGTAAAGTGGAGTCTAATTCCCCTTTGTGAATCCAGTCCCTTTGTGGATGCCAGCTGTGCTTGGAAATTTGACTTAGGACCTTAAAATCACTTTGTAGATCCAGCCCTCAGGCACCTTTGAAAATCCCTCCATAGGAAATGAGGGTTTTTTCACCGTAAGTGTGAAATAGAGTATAACTCTTACTGGTTTTAGTGCAACTAAGATCATGTAACACTTTTTATAGACTGCCAAAGGGTCTAAATATGGTCAGTAAACCAGAAGGTGTTTTAAGGGGAGTAGACAGAAGGGGGTTACGTCTGCACAGGCTCATTACATCTGTATTTAAAGCATGGGGGGGATTGTGATGCCTTTGGGGAGGAATGTAGCTACTTGAACTTTATTTTATTCTCGTAATTTGAGTACAGAGTCCCTGGAGCTGAGAAGAGATGATTCTTTTTCTTGCTTCTGAACATTCAGGTAAATAAATAATGAAACCTTGTACACTGGTCTACTGTACAGAAAATTAATTCATTGAATAGCTTGGTCTTTCAATGATTACTTGTATTTCCAATTCGTTATTTTAAGCAGGCTGCGTTTTCAGCACTCAGCTTCCCCTGGAAAAAAACACTTTCATACATTCAGATTTGAACACGAATTTTCTAGCAAAATTGACTGTGAACCATTGAATGGCATAGGCTGGAAAAAAAAAAAATTGAACTCTGTGGATGTATGGATGTATGTTTTGATGTAGTAAAGGGCTCTTAAACCAGTTTACTGTCATGTACCTTTTGGTGCTTGAGATGAACATTGTGAGCCTTGTAGAGACAACAGTTGCTTTTGGTTTGTGAAGGAAAAAATATGTAATAGTATATTTGTTTTAACAAAAAAAGTACCCTGTGAAGTGGACTCCTGAGGAACTGAAATTTTACCATACAGACTCCAGGCTGCAACTCCTAGAAGTTTGGGATGGTTTGTAGTCTACAAATGCACTGACAAATGTGTGATTTAATGTGGAGAAAAACGCTAACACAATGATCCTTTCATAGACCTTTTAAAACATTATTGTTTCCTGTCTTCTAGCAGTCACTTCTGGAAATTTGAATGTAATGCTGAACCCTTCACTGGTTTTAATGTCATTTTCGCATAACTGCTCCCTTTTGGAAAGAGATGCACAGGTGTTAATCTACTTACGTATTTCATCTATGTTACTATTTTAAAGAAGGCTATGAGAAAATGTTCTCCGTCTTTTGCATTGACCAATTTTCTTTTCCTTTTGTTACAAGTAGACTTTGTGAATACATCCAAAGAGCTTTCTTTTGCAACCTCCTGAAGCTTTCAAGGAATTCTTGATTTTTATTCTGGACAGCAAGGTTGTGGGAAAACACAATCAAAAATATCAACTGTAATTTGAAGTAGAGTGATGTCTTCTGGAAGAGACTTCTGGATACTGGAGCTAAGGAAATTGCAAAATTTCTTCTTGTACTCACACAAAATCTTTCTTGAGACTCAGTTACATCCCACTTGTAATCCTTGGTTACTGAGCTCCTTAGATGACACAGTCAATGAAGGTCTATTTATATCAGCTACTTATACCAGCATTTACTTTCACCAAGAAAAGAGCTGCCCTTGACATTTTGGACTCTAATTTTAATTTCAGCAGGTAGGTGCCTTGAAACTATGTGGCTAGAAACCGTGTGTTTTCTTTTCACCTTTTATACATTAAGGTATTATACATTACTTCTAATTACACACTTTAGTGGCATAAAGAGATGCCCATGGACTGAGCAGCTCGGTTAAGTGATACCAGTGAACAAATATACACTTGCTTACAGTGTTATAGACCTTTCAGAGTAATCTTTGGCAGAGTGGGATTGCACGTGTACAAAGGCAGATGGTGACAGGGGACTGATGGAGCATGGCCTGTATGGCATGGCTACACTGGGACCGTCAAACTGCATCATGTGTGAGGATGCTCACACTCCTGTGATGCCTGATGGACAAGCTGCTTGCAGGTGCCAGGGCAGTTTCTGATTGAAGTGCTTGCTTGCATATTGTGTTTTCTGTCTACCAGCTTGCCTCCTCAGAGATCTGTCAACTTCATGTCCACCATCTGCTATTCTGCAGCTTCTCTTTTTCTAACATCTGTTTGATATGCCAGGAACTGGATAGATAAATGAAGTGTGACTGCTGCTGAGCACTTCGGAGCAAAGAAGCTTGTCAATGAGGTCATGGCACAGTTTTAAGATCCTCACAGTCCCGGCCATGGTTATCAGGCCTGGACTTTCTACCTTTGCAGTTTGATTTTAGCATATCATAATATCCCCTTGATTTATCTCTGTAGGTCATACTTCCACACATGCAGTGCTTTTCTGTAAGATTCAAATGATGCTAGTAACTTTAAGGGCAGAGGAGAATTAAGCAGAACAAGATGTACAGTTCTTTAGATGTTTTGATGTGAGCTTTCTACTCCTTTGCTTTCTGTTGACTCAGAAGTTTTACCCAAAAAGAAACATTCATTTCAAAAATCAAAATAAAACCCAATCCTCCCCCTTCCCCCCAGCTCTTTGACTATCTTGTCAGGAAAACACAGTGGAACAGAGCCAAACCTGATACAGGGCTCATCAATGACGAATTATGACTTTGAAGTTGCGTTTGCAGAAAAACCAGGAAACCTCTATTTGAATTGCTTTAACAAATGTTTTCCTTTAACATTTAAATTGAGGAAGAGGATCCAAGAGCAAAGAGATCAGAACAACTGTTTCAGAAGTGTAGAAGTCAGTCTATTTGTCACTGACAACTGAAAAGCTCTCCTGTTCTATACTCTGTGTGCAGTCAGGTTAATTAAATATGGGTGTTAATTGGAGCCTCAGCTAAGACATTAACAGCTTTTGGTGTCATGCAATAGTACTAGACCTAAGTGAAACAAAAATGGGAAGGGACTCCAGCCTTGCATGTGCTTCTGGTATCACTTATACTGCAAGCCTACAAACAGCAGCTGATGTAACCTGGCACTGATGCTGGAGGAAGCAGTCCTGTCCTCTCCCTGCTCCTGGCAGCTTCTTCCCACTCCTTACCAGCAAACTTGTCCAGGTAGTCATGCAGCAGGAGCAGACCCAGGTTGAAAGGACACACAACTGTGTTGTCAGTCCAGCTCTCATGTTGGTTCCTCTCCCCAGACTGCCTTCCCATGTCCTAGGGTGGTGTGTGGGCAGGCAGGACCCGTGAGGGACCGAGGGGAGGGCAGGGCTGCAGCTGTGCCAGCCTGTGCCCGCTGAAACTCTGCATGCCTCTGGGGATCTTCCCACAACAGCTTTACTGGCAGATGAGAAATTTGAAAGCCATCCTGCTAGGGGTTTGCTGCTGCTGCTACTTCTAGACGATGCCATCATGATGCTGGGAAAGTTTGACCAAGGACCTGAAGCGCACTGCGCTAGGTGCCGTACAGCCACAGAAGAAGACAGTCCGTGCCTGAAAACAGCTTAAAATGAAGCTTATTGCAAGAGACCACAAGTGTAGGAGAAAGAACAGCATCTTGTAAAGGATGTGAAAGCAATGGGGTTCAGGAATAATTCCTGTGGGTCAGCATGCACACGTCTGATGGCAAAGCAAGAATGTAGAAGGCTCGTGTCCTAGGGGAACATTGTAATACCCAAGACTGAGAAGAAAAAGTTCAGCAAATGAAGAAATGTTTTTCCAGACATAACAAACAGCTCAGCAATGGAGAAAGTAGAAGGGCTGCTATGAAGATCCCAGCCATGAACTGAAAGATTAGCCAGGCTGATGGGGAGATTGGAGAGCTGGGGTTGGCTGAGGGAGAAGATACAGCTTTTTAGTAGCTATGTTGAAGTTGGGAAGTGGCGTTGTGCAAGGAGGTGTCAGAGAGGTAGCCTGAGATGAGACAAAATATTTCAGGTTTGTCCCATTAGGCAAAAGAAGACAGATCAGAGCAGAGAAGATCTACAAGGAGCCTATGTAGAGACAGCAGTTGAATTCCTGTGAATGATGGATGTTCCAATGGGGCACAGAGGTCCCTGAGCTGCAATGGAGGATTTTTAATTCAGGGAATATATATAATGTTCTTATTGCAAAGTTAATTTCTTCTCCCAAAGCATGTGAAAATGAGTGCTGTGACACTGTAGTTGCCATGATGGAGATTTATTCAAGGTGAAAAGGAATCTTGCAGTCAGCTGTGCTAAACTGTCTCTGTGAGCATGTCTGCTTTTGAATTTTGAGCGAATGATATGTACCTGTTTTCCCTCATGGTTTATCAAATGGGGACTCTCTATTTATGAAGTACCGCTGTACCTGGGCACAGGAGAAATCACATAATTGTTTTCTGTCAGATAAAATATAGTGGTCTTTCCATTATTACAAATAGTTCTCAGTTACAACTGTGAAACCTAGGAGATAATGTTTTGTCATATTCTGCACAAATAGAGACAAAACTAAATATATTTCCAGTATTGAATTACTTCTTAATTCTTAAGTTAAAGATGTTAATTACTATCTGTATTTTCACAGCCTTATCTGATTATATTAACCTGACAAAAGGGCAGCCAAAATTCAAGATTAAATTTCAAGATAATGCTAATAGACTCTTTTTCTCCCCATCTCTTCTGTCTTTTGGCTGATTTTCATTAGTTCATTTATAAGGCTCCTATTAGCCCATAGTTATTTCAACACAGTATGCAACACAGACGTGGAAATTTGATCTTGATGTTATCCTCCACTATTTAAAATCTGACCTCAGATTTGCCTATTGCCTAAGGAAAGCAGGAGTATGCAAATAATGATCTAAGATTCAAGAAAACAAATAAGTAGAGGAGAGTCTGCTTTGAAAATGTCTTCTGGAAATGAGGAGTAGAAAGATAGTGACAAGGAGTCACACAAATGCATCTTAGAGAAACTTTGTGCAAGAGAGAACCAGTCAGCCGTATGCTCTGAAAATTTTCCAAAGTATCTCTCAAGTCAACAGCCTTAATACTGTCTGTGGGATGTATGAACTATAAAAAGGCAGAAAAAGACAGTAGTTTTGCCAGTGTTTTCAAAATTATTATCAGTTTGAGGATTAAAGACTCAGTTCCCAAATTGTATGCTAATATCAGAGACTTAGCTTGCGTTAAAACAAGAGTACGTTAACGGCCCTCTTGGTTGTAGAAAAGCAGTGAAAGTATGTATGTCCAAGGCTACAACAAAAAGAAAATGCTATTTTTAAAAGTCTCATGGAGCTTCAGCCAGTGTTCTGAGGTCCCAAGTCATGGATTTTAAATGCCTAGGGTTGATACTTAGGAGATTATTTTAGTGTTATTTTTGTCAGAATTAATGATAGCTGATAGCTGGAATCAGCTTACATCACTAGATGATTGGATTTTCAACCAGTTGGGATTTTCAACATTTTCCCTCCTGCAAGTGTTTCAGATCCCCAGAGTTCAGAAGTGCTCAGTGATACCTGTGTGGAGGTTTTGAAAGGAAGCAGGTAGGAGTTTCTATGGGGCCAAAAAAAAGCACGGGCTGGAGAAACATCTAAGGGAAAGAAACAGTAAGAATCAGTGGCCTGTCAATGTTAGTTCTGGGAGAAAGAAATTTGCAGGTAATGGATTGGGCTGTCTTCAGGTTTGCCAGTTCTCTGTAGCATTTTGCACAGCCCTGTTAGTGACTAGTAGGGTTGTTGCACCTCTCCAGGAGGACCAAGGCACAAGCCGTTCCTGTGCACATAGAGGGGCTGAGGGGCTGTTACATATATTTGCCATGTATGTGCTCAGACACAATGGGAACACCAAATTACATGTTATGTCTAGTACATGTTATATCTCAAGTACCTTATCTCGGCTGCTGTAAACGGAAAAATGACTAAGAAAATTAATGTTTCCTATGGAAGAGCTGCAACAACTTAAGTACTTGGAAAACCTAAATCTCATCTACTGAAGGCTCATTTATCTGGCTTGCTGTCCTTAACGAAAAATGTGACAAGTCCATTCCCACAGGAAAACTCTTAAACACAGGGTTACACACAGCTCCAGTTCCTGGTATTTTTCTTCCCACCTCATTGTGGCAGAAGAAGGGAATTCCTCTGGCCAGCAGCAGACCTGTGCAAGTACAGGCATGGTGAGGTGAGATTCGTTTTTCTAAAATGGGTCAGATGAATGGCATGTCACAATAATTTATTTCTCCCCAGGGATAAGGAAGAGAGCTCAGGTGATGGGGTCAGATGTAGATTCTTTTTTCGGTGATGACTGGAAGGCTGGATCCCCATTGTTGACCCTGCTCCATGCTACAGGCGTGCCACCTTCTCCTGTTAAGGTTGTGTTGAGTGAAGGTTGTGCTGCTCTGCTGCTGGGGCTGTTCCCCTCCCTTCCTCCTGAGATTTGTGTCAGTGACCACCCCCTAAACCCATTTCAGTCAAAATGAATTTGCAAAAAATTTCTAACCCAACTTTGCTTGCCTGAAAGGCATTTTAGGGGGTGCATGAGGCAATTTGCATATGCAGTGTGGGAGCAGGCTGGGACCCACCAAGGTGGATGGTGCTGGGAAGCTGTGGGTGGTCCAGGGTCATGATGGATCCTGCTGGGAGAGGATCTGTGCTGCCCCTGTCTCAGCTCCTGTCCATGTACCACCATCTGCCAAAGACACAGGGGACAGACTGAGGATGATCAGTTATAGCTGTTTTAAGTGACTTCACTTCTTGTATGAAAACAAGGTTGGATGGAGGTTTCTGGTGTGGGTTTCACCGATCTGGCTAATAAACAGGAGAAATAATTGTTATGGATCTTGAAGCAGGAGCAGAAGATCTGGAGCAGTCAGAGTCCCCTGAATGGGTGACGACATGCGCTAGTTTCCTTGCTTGGCAAAAACTGGAAACAATCTATGCTGCTTTACGTAGTCCAAAAGTCTACTTAAAAAATCAAACATTGAAGCTTATTTTATTTCAAATTATTTGAAGTGGATCCAGTTTATACTTTCAAAATTATATGATGCTTATATATGTATATATATGGATTTATATTAAATATTATGTTAAAATAATAAAACACTAATGAAACCACCACTGAAGTGATCACAGAGTTCATTAGTTTCCTGAAAGTACATTTTTCATTATCCTATAAAGACCAACAATTAGAAATTGACAACAATCTTTTTATTTAAAGAATTTCTAAAAATACTGATAAGGAAAGAGAACAAGAAAAATGTCCATAATTCAGTGTAAATGCTTTCACAAAACAGAAATAAAGACCTTTTTTCAGGAAAAGTATTTTTCACCCGAGCTGCCCACCTGAATATTTGATAGGTTAATGTATTGATGTGTGCACTTGTGTCTCCAGGTTTTAAAAAGTTCTTCCCCCAATTAGCTGGCTTCATTATAACTCTTCTCAGTGCCATAGTTGCAGATCTGTACGCTGCTACAAACACCCACAGTCTTGGCACTGAAACCTCAAATTATTGTAAATCAAGATCCTCCTTTCACTTATATGTAATCCAGCTGAATTATATGTAAGATTTTTAGCACTATCATTTACAGGTTAGACGTCCACAAATGTTTAGGCATCCTTGACATAAGGGCAGGGGAAAAATTATGTATTTGTGTTTGCATTAAGCCAACAGGGGCCACATCTGGGATTTATGTAGAGACTTGGCTTGCAAAACTATGCCTTAAGACAAAAGGAAAGCCTGGTTCCTCTAAATCATGACACTGTTGTATTTACATGCAAAGTTTCTACCATTCCAGGTAGAAAAAACCTTGCTTTTGCTTGCCTTCAAATAATGAATTGGCCTTGCAAAGCCAATGAGCCTTTGACAGACCGCCGCTCATACAAGGTTCAAAACATTCTGGCTGTGGCACCACATACCCATTGGGCTGCCAAGATTTCTCCCCGTGCTCACGTCAGGAGCCCGACCCTCGGCTCCACAAAGCACTAGAGGGCAGGCTAGACTACGGTTCCCCCCCCCGAAATGAGGAATAAAATAAATTAGGTGCACAATTCTACTCAGAAACACAACTTAGAGTTAGAAAGAAAGCCTCACATCGCACCTAAAGCTTTTGACAGGAATTAGACCACTTCAGAAGGAATTTTTTTTGCCCTTATTGGGAAGCTTTACTTCCGAGCACAAGAGGCGAGCAAGGAAGCAGATGTGAATCACAGTTAGGGGCAGCCCTGCTGAGGGGACAGTCTGATCCCACAGTTCCCGTGGGGGATCTGCTTTCCCCTTCCCACCAGAGCTGGTGCTGAGAGCTGTGCTCCGCAGCTCCTTCAGAGGAGACAGCACCCTGCATCCTCCCTCTGCCCTGGCCCTGCTCTGGTGGTCACCCAAATCATGGTCTTGCCTCTTTGTTGGCCTGTAGAGCAAGTAACTGTCTTTTGTGCTGTTAATGTCCCAGTTCTGCAAGCTTTCCTTATTTCAGAGTTATATTTGTGCCTGGCTTGTCCATGCATTGGAGCAGAATGAGGTGGGTGGTGGTTCAGGATGGAGGGATGCAGAGCTGATCTCTCCGATCCCTCCTCTGCAAAGAACTGCTGCTGGTTTCTCAGTTCTGCAGAACCCAAACTGCACTGACCCATCCTGACGTTGCTCCTGATGTTGTGATGTGGTTACTTTCCTCTCCATGACATTCAGTTGTCGGAGGGCTCTGAGCTGATCGGGGTGAGGCAGCCTGGCTTGGTGGCACAGAGCCACTGACTGAGATAAAATACTGGTGTGAATAAATTAGCCCTGCAGCAGTTCACACAACGGGCACAGAGTGCGAGTTTTAGTGGATATATGTATTTTTTGTTAGCTCTCTTGCATTCTGTTTTCACCCCTTATCACTTTCCTTTCAGATTAACCGTCCATCCCAAATTGCCAAGGAAACTTTAAGCTTGCTAATGATGCGCTTTAAGTGTACTGTAAAACCAACGTACATTAACCGTGAAGGAGATGTCTCAGGTCATTTTGTCCATTCCTCAGTCAAGATAGCTCATTTTTTATAGTATGTTTCTTAACACTTTGTCCAGTTTGAAAGTGCCCTTCATTTACTAATTTCTTCCAGGATTTTTGAGGCCAAGTTTATCCCTGGTATAACACAAATTGTTGAAACTGTCTGATCCTTGGTCAGAGCAGAAGTGCTCTGCATTAACATTATTGTTAGTTTCAAAGTGTATTCCCTGATTTCTTATGGTGTCCTTGACAGTACTTGCTAGTGGTGCTCAGCCTAACTAGGCTTTCAGTTCCCTTTTTACTTTTCTAATACCAAATTGCAATAACTTATCTGGATGGCAAACAAAATTAACAAACTTGCATAAGGGACACATACTTTGAGCCGTGTATTGGTCTGCATTGTCTTTTCTGACACAGTAGTGATGGATGGAGTGAGATGAAAGAAATTATCAGTGTCTGCTTCTATTTCAGGTCTTAGAAATTTTCTTACCGAGTACAACAAATCCTGAGTTCCCAGTATAAACAGAAATTTGGCCGAGCACCAGCCAAATAAAAACTCCCTTAACACCTTAGGATTGTGCCCTGTCTGAACAAACATCCTGGAGGGAGTTTTGTGAAGATTTCTGCCTTTGCCTGACCCTGTGTCATGGGAACTGAAGGAGGTTTGGTATTGATTTTGGGGAGCTGAATTGCTCGGGTGCCGACTTCTGCATACCATAGCATGGGGTTTTAACATGATATCCTGAGCTGGTGGCTAAGCTGACCACAACTAAGCTGACCTGAGGTGTGCTCTCTGAGGGGCAGAGCACAGGGCAGTGGCTTTCCTTGGTTAAGGAAGAGAGAGAGAGAGAGAGATGAAAACAAAAACTTCCACTTTTCCATCTAAAATATACGTGCTATCAGCACGGACCTGCTGCATGTGCTCCACAAAGTGTTGGTGGTAGAACTGAGGGTGCAAAAGCAGATAAGAGTAGGGAGCACGTACTGAAGCGCACTGGAGGTGGTGGAGAGATCTCCACGGCTCTTGAGTCCGGCTGCAAAGGTGCAAGAGCAAGGTCACTTGGTCACTCGTGAGCTACATCTGCCCAGACCTACTCAGCCACACAGCTAAGCTCTGGATTAAAGGATTGAACGCGATCAGAACACACGTATTGTCTGTGTTACACAGCTCCATGGAGTACCAGAAAGAGAGGTCTTTTCTAAGCCAGCTGCCTCCTGGCTCTTACGGTAGACTTGCGATAGTGTTTTGAAATTTTGTACGAACACAGCTAATCTGTATAATTTCCTTTGTGCACACAGCCGTACGCATTTCTTTGTTGTGTGAGTCGACAGGGATGCAGCTCTCACTGCCGTTGTAAGTGCTGCAAGAGAAAGGGCTGGATTTATGAGCGGGGCACTGGAGTTTACACTTAAGGGCTTCCCTGGCACTGAACAGGACTTTAGAAGTACTTAGTTTAGACATCTGAGGGTCCTAGCAATGGGAAGACCTACAGCTGAAAGGCTGAGGGACCGAAAAGGCAGTGTGACTTTTATCCTAAGTCGAGTTTTAACCTTTATTATTTATCCTTTATACTTTGAATTTTAGCCTTTCTCAAAACCAACACATACAGCATGGTTATCGGCTGCTTCTTCAAATAAAAACTCCCCAGAACTGGAGTATTTAGTTAATATATGGTGATGCTTTCTGACGTTATTGTCCAGTCATTCTGAAATTGCTCTGCAGAACCCCACATCCAAATTTAAAGGCAATATTCCTTTTAAAGGCCAAATTTCAACAACACATTTAAGCATGTGCTTAACTTGACATGTTTGATGAGATTTCACCTCATCCTTGTGTTGCTGAATTGAAACCTAGATTATGTTCTGCTACAGCACAGGTTCCACGGATCATTAGGGAGTTTATAACCTCCATGTTATATTGAACAAGACCATTTTTTATATAATGTATAACATATAATATAATACATAAAATAGTAGTGTATAGTATATAGTATATTACCATATAGTACTACAATTTGTACTATATAGTATAATATTGTAAATTACATATTACATGTTATGCATTATATATGACATATTATATATTAATTACTATTATTATAGTATTAATATATCAGTATAATAGTCTATATTTTATGTTAGATGTAATAGTTACAGTAATATATGTCTATATTTATCAATTTATTAATATTTATTTCACATGTAATATATAATGTATAATATTATATACTATAGAATATATCATTTATCATACACCGTAGTAAATATTATAAATTACATATCTGCATTTCATGCCCTGAATTTGACATTGTGAACATTCTATGTTCAGATTGATTTTCCAACTGTTCCATAGTTAAATGCATATAAATATTTCACTCAAATAAATACACTTTTTGCATACTTGGAACATTGAGTCAATAGTCTCCCTCTCTCAGGAAGAAGGTATAACATAGTAATCAGGGAACAAACATGTGAACGGGTCTGTGGTGAATAGGTTTGGTGGGCTTTAGTCATTGTACAGTTAATCAGTTTCCTGATTTTTTTTTTAATCTGAATACAAATATTTTGGATGAAGAAACATCTCTCATCTCCCAGGAAATTTAAAATAATGTACACAAGTTACATGGCAATTATGTGCATAGCTATTTATTTGGCTATGTAGAGGCTGTAATGGAGTCAAAATGATATTTTTGAAGTTCAAAACTACTCTTGAATTCAGACTAGAGGCCTTTTAATCCCATTCCTTAACCAATATACTTACGTAACATTTATATTACATAGTCCATTTCTATTATATGTGCTCTGTTTTGTGTACATTTCCATATAGGAAAACCAGATAATGTTCTTGCTATTGAATTGTAAGTTTTGTCCTTGTTCTCAGAAACAAGTATGAACTATGTAAGTGAACGATTTGAAGCACATCGGGTACATGGAATATAATCTTGTGTAAATATTTAAAATGTTTTCTGTATTTATAAGGATGATTCCCCTGAGGAAACACAGTCTCTCAGGGTAGAGTTAATTCAAAGCTAAAGCAGAGCAGCTGACTTTTCATATTCCTGCATACTGCTGAAATGTTGATTGATTCAGGAGCTAGTCTGGAAAGTGATGGCGTTGATGTTAAAAAAAACATAATTACTTGCCCTCAGTAAAATATACAGAAAAGGGAACCCCACAGTAAGGTCTAGTCCCAACAGAGACGTCACACGGAAGATGAGTGATTGCTGATGAGGAAAGGGTGTTTGAAGGTTTTATGATAGATTTTTGCTGTTTATCCTTGTTCTGAGCAAGTTGGAGATTGTCAGCCAGGAAGGAAGACCATCGAGACCTCCTGCTAAGATGAAGCCTGCTGTTAATGAGTTAAAGCATGGTCTGAAGACACTGTCTCAGGGACATGCCTGGGGACAGTGCTGCACTCCAGGAGGGACACACTCTATGGTGCCACCTGAAAAAGCTAAGAGACAAGTGATTTAACTGACAAGAACTGCAATTAAATGGAACATTTGCCATCCATAACTTGGTCAATATCGAGTTTCAAACACAGACTAAGCAAGGCAATTTGCACACTTTCTATATAAGGCTACAGCAGTGCCCCAGACCTCTCTGAGATGACATTGTAGAGGATCAGAAATGCAATTATCTTGAACATAATTCAGTCTTAATCTTTCTCAGCCTCACTTTCGCTGTTAAAGTTAATGATAATTAAAAAAACCTTAGAGTGTTGAAGAGACCTGCCTGAATCTTTTAATCAAAAATGGTTTTTCATGAAAAATATGGTTTTCATAGTAAACAACAGTTCAAAAAATACTAAGTAAAGCTGCATTTACAGTGTTCTCCTGAAAGGAAGAGTTAACATTTTGTTGACATAATTTTAAATAAAAATATTTATAAAAAT
>NW_010549491.1:0-1737 GCF_000687285.1 Phaethon lepturus | reverse complement strand
CCCAAATCCAAAACACAGCCCCACGCTAGCCCCCATGAAGAAAACCAACTCTACCCTGGCTGAAACCAGGACATACAGTAATTAAAAACCCACTCCAATCTCCCCACCCCCACCAAAACCCCAACCATAACAAAGATAATTGACTAATCAATTGTGAAACTTCACAACAAGACATTTCAATGGAAGGGTAAATTTTTACATGTGGTACTTGATAAAAATAACATCTACTTTACAGTTCTAGAGGAATTAACCAAGGAGAGTTATGGTGAAGGAAGTTGTACATCAGCCCTAATTCAGTGAGGCATATTGCAATGTTACCCTTAAAATGCGTAAGAAGTCCCTTTTAAGTCATAAGAACTATGCACAACCTTACAATGGGCTGCATTCTGCTGTACCTCCCCAAACTGGGGACTGCAAGCACAAACTGAACTTAAAACTGTATCCGAAAATCCCTAAGCCTCTGTCTCTACAAGACAGGCAAATCATGCTTTTAACATCAATGTGTTTAACACATTAATGTGCATATATTCTTCAACTGACACTTATCTGGCATGTTGGAAAGACTAGGATTTATCCTTAAAACTATTATACAGATGCAGGAACATCAGGTGGATTTGAACAATGCTATTGCAACACGCCCTACCAAAACCGGCCACCACTTCAATTTACAGAACAGCTGCAACAAATGGCTTGTAAGTCACTCACAGAGAGACAATTTCATTCAAAATAACTGCACTAACAAACACATTCAAGATACAACACTCTTCTTGGAGGTCAGTTCACAAACGAGTGGCACCATTTCCAGGGAGAAGTAGTAAGTACAATCTGTCCAGTTCAGCTGGCCTCTGGCTCTCCCGTTTTGCCATTTTTTGGTTCCCAATGGGCAATCCCTGAGGGGACCTCAGTTTGTTCTGTCATCCTGGCCACTTTTCTTTCTGATACATCTTCTTCAGAGTGGTCACGCTTTACCTTCATTTCCATTGGGTCATCTGTATCATCTACAGTAACAAAGAAGGAAGAATTAAAGTTTGCAGTCTTTCTCCGAATTCAGCATAACAGCCTGCAATGACAGCAGCAGGTGAAGTTACAAACCATGCCAGAAAATGCTTCTATATACAGGCAACAAGAACAGCGCTGGGAATAGGGGACTGGTTCTCAGACTTGGGCTTTCCTTATCTCCAACAGCAACCACAGCATTTACTTGCCTTTGCCGCAGGGTTTGTGGGAGAACTGTCAGCATGCATTGGTTATATCCAGAAGGTACCAGTGTGCAACCTCCTGGATACATCAGTACACACAGGATTGGGAACAATTCACTCCATCTGGCCATAGCAATTGAGGCAGGAATATTTAAGACTCCCCTTGGCTGCTGCCTGTTGGATTTCTGTAACATATATGGAGGCTGCTATGGCATAATGTTATGGCATCCTGCAGAGGATTCCTCTGAGGCTAAGAGCTCATCACAGACCCTCGGATTTCAATTTTAAGAATGCAGGTGCCATATAAGTGGAACATCTCTCATTGGAAATACCTAATTAATTCATGCTAGCCCAAAGTTTGAGTGTTCCAGCCTTACCTGATAACTATCGGTTTGTTATGCATGTGCTTAACCTATTTAGAAAACAAGGTCAAAAGGTAAATTTCTTAGAGCAACTCAGCTCTCAAGGACTTTTTGCTACTTCGTGGTCAGTGGGAATCTCAAAGAATTGCACCTCGAACACTGTGTTCAGTCTTGGG
>NW_010549490.1:0-4483 GCF_000687285.1 Phaethon lepturus | reverse complement strand
TTTCTGTGATTCTGTGATTCTGTGAAATATGTCATGGGAGGTGAAATACTCGGGTAGTAACTGCAAGCCTTTGAAAAGCTCTGCGCACAAATGGCACAGGGATTTACTGACATTAACCTGAATAGATTTTCATCCTTTGACCATTAAGCTTCTTTTTCCTTCTGAAAGGCTTTTCTGTTCACAAACCCAAATTATATTTCCCCAGTGTATCTTCCAGAAATAACTGAATTGGCTTTGCTGAAATTACCCACAAAAGTTGATGCGCAACGACGACATGCTAGAAATTTATGGAATTAATATTCATGGTTTAGTTTCGTAAACTTGCAAAAACTAAACCCAAGGAATTAGAAACTACTAAGCAACTTCAACTACATCTGGTATCTCCACAAGAAATAAAAATCATCCACACGTGTTCACATTTCTGTAGCACTCTATGTCCCAGGAGATCTCAAAGGACTTAACAGATCCAGACCTCTGATCTTACAAGGAGATGAATGGTCTCCACATTAGTGTAGCTGCTCATATTGGAGTTACGAGCTACTTGCTTCCATGACATTAAGAAGTCAGATTATTATTTAAATCAAAAGGTGCAGACCTTTTAAGAAATGTTTGTATTTTTGCAAATACTGAGTACATGGGTTTGTAAGCAGAAATCTTACCTGCTGCCAGAATAGAATCATAGAACAGTTTAGGTTGGAAGGGGTCTTTGAAGGCCCTCTGCTCCAACCCCTCCTCTTCCCCTCATGCCACCCCTTGCTCAAAGCAGGGCCAGCCTCCAGCAGGTCACTCAGGGCTGTGTCCAGTCATGTGTTCAGCCTCTCCAGGGATGGAGGTTCCACAGCCCCTCCGAGCAACCTGCTCCAGTGCTCTGCCACTTTCACCCTAACACTCTGCTCTAGTGGAGACAAGTCAGGAGAGTCACTGCAGCTCCCAAATCAAAGGAGTTCTGGTACTGCTTTATTAGGCGAGGCTGAGCTCTCTACACAGTAATATATAAGGGCAGAGATGCACATTCCATACAACTAAAACTGCAACAGAACATCCTTGATTTCCTTTAAAAAAAATTTACAGGATTTTATTGTGTACATGTGATCAGAACTTATTTATGTTTCAACCTAAAAACAATATATCATAAATATCCTAATTCTGGTACTAATTTCTATCAAGCTCTAACATTACAGCAAGGGATGATTTATGCTAAGAGACTTGGCAATTTAGAGGAAGCATGAGGTGTCACAGAAATATTTCTGCTAAAATACAAGTGAAGAAACAGTTAACAATGTTAAATTCTTAATTTTCAGTATTACCGTTGAGGATGACAACCAGCTGCTTGAATGCAAGTGGGGGAAAATACATACATCTTTCAAGCTCACGTTTCAGTCAGCCTGCTGGCAGAACTTCAATGCCACGCACTGCTGTCACATTCCACCCAGCTTCTGAATGCCAGCTTTGCAATGTAAAATATTTAAACGTAATCCTTACATCTTCCAGTTCATACTTCTGCTAAGCGAATGTGAGTACGTAGTAAATTCCACAGCCAGGGAACTGTGTGCATGAGGTTCTCAGACAGATGTTTTCTGGTTGCATAGCTGGATTTCAAGCAACTTTTTTACAGTGTGTGCTTTTCTGACTTGGTTTCTCTATGTGTGTTCTTAAGGAAGGGCTGCGTAGTCATCTTAATCTGACATAAATCTGTGCTGTCACTAACATGGTTAGTCCCATCATTCTCATTCCCAGCTGCTCATATTCACTGTCTCCCCTGTGCCAATTCAGTCACTTTCATACCTGAACTGTAAATCATATCAGGGAACCCTGAAAAAATTTTCCCGCTGAAAAAATCATCTTTTTCCCAGTTTGCTTAGTTAGGTTTGGCTTCATGCTATGTTTAATCTAATCTAACTCTGTCCCATCCCCTCCCTGTGCTGCCCACAGCACGCCAGAAAACTAATTCACAAAAAAAGATTTTTTTTTTTTTTTGAGACGGATCAGTTGACTCATACCATTCATTTCACAGCCACTTCAATAATAGCGCAGGCATGAGGAACACGCGCTTGGGCCTGAAAAGTAGGTGCCTCTCTTTCAAGAGCAGCCTGGACACAAGCTGATTTAAATACACTATTTTAGCTGTTTATCGTACAGAAGTACTTTGTCAGATGAAATACAAGTAAGTTCACAAGAGCACATAAATCATAACCTTGCCATCTTTTCAACATACTATAGTAGAAGATGCATTTTTACTCTCTCATTCTCGGCTTGTTCTTATCTCTTTTCTTCAGTGGATAATATCCTGAGTCTGTTCACCATCACACTCAGAAATACTGGCCTATATTTACTTCACTATCGCTGCAAAACCTCTGAGCGCATGCTCACATCCAAAATAAATCCTGAAGAGAAACCGATTAGACCAGATTCAGTCAGCAAAATGGTTTTTATTTTCACACAGTATTTTTTATGTTAACAACCACAAACATAAGATGAAGAAGTGGAAACAATTAAATACAAACATCTGTATAAAAGTAGATTTCAAAACATTATCAAAAAAAGCTATTTTGAAGTCCTGTAAAGGAACAACTCATCATGTCCTTGTTGTGATCAATAGGCTGGTAAAGTGAAAGGGAAAATCTTAGCCTACTAGCAAATATTAGTTGGTTATAAGAAATATGGAAGTTTTTATAGTCTACATAATTATATAATAAAATATTTGTAAGAAATTGTATGCTGCTATCGTTCTAACAAGCATAATGACTGCATGATTTTTTTTTTTTTTAATTTAAAAAGGTAGGAGTAGAATCACAGAGGGCCTCCCTCAAACTTGTTTGTAAATGCTGTTTGGTATAAGGTACAGGAAAATGGTGTGCACAGAAAGTAGAATGATTTCATTGTTCAGGTAAACAGCTTTGTGCTGTTTTAATATACTAGACCAGAATGAGCTTAGTGGGTGAGGAAAAGTCTTTGATAAGATTTTTGTAAGAACCTTGTCATCTTAATTTGCAAATACAGAAGTGACACAACTGACCTATGTTTAATCTGGAGATTAAGGTACTCTGGCTACATGGGAAGATGGATATAAACGAATGAGCTTGGTTTACAAAAAGTCAGTTAGCTTGGCAATTTGCCCAAGGCTATTATTCTTTTTATTTACTGATGTCAGTAATTTAGGGTGTGGACTGACATCACAGGTGAATAAAACAGCCAGCTACTGTCAAAGGGCAGCCTGGCTTCTATCATGCCTGGCCATACACTCCTGACACTTCCTTCATGCCAACACTGGGACTCATCTGATGCCGTACCGAGCCAGTTCAGGCTGTTAAACTCCAGAAAACCAATCCCACAAAACGTAGTGATAAATCTTCAGCCAGTTTGGCCCTATGACCTTCATAAGTAAATAAAAACATCTGCAGGCAAATATTTCAAAACTTTACCAAAAAAGTTTTTGAAAGTCCCGCAAAAGAATAATACTTCATAGCCCTGTTGTGATCAACAGGCTGATAGATGGACAGGGAAAATCTGACAAATACTCGTCGTTTATATGGAACATTAAGGTTTTTATCCTATATTCTACATAATTACCGTACTATAATTTAAAAAAAACGTGAAAATGAATGTAAACATTTGCTAGCAGAAATCTGTATTTCTTCTTTATCAGTCAGGAACTGTTATTCTGCCTCTGGATCTCTGCTTAGCTGAGGTTGTAGTTTATTTTTTTATGATTGCGATAGGACAAGAGGAAATGGCCTCAAGTTGCACCAGGGGAGGTTTAGATTGGATATTAGGAAAAATTTTTTCACTGAGAGAGTGGTCAAGCAATTGGAACAGGCTGCCCAGGGAGGTAGTGGAGTCACCATCTCTGCAAGTGTTCAAAAAACATGTGGATGTGGCGCTTTGGGACACGGTTTAGGGGGCATGGTGGTGTTGGGTTAACGGTTGGACTTGCTGATCTTGAAGGTCCTTTCCAACCTTAGTGATTCTGTGATTTCTTAGTGATGCTTCAGAGCCAGACTCTTCACCCAGCAGGAACTGCAAGCTAATCTAAAAGGCACCGCTTTCTAAGTTCTTAACAAATCTGCACTTAGAGACCAACTAGCACCCTGATCTCCAAAAAACTGAGCTGTCACTAGTTTGTGTGGTTTTAGGTTCCCCTCATTGGTACATACTTATTTCCAAGTCTCAGTGACCTCATTAATCCCTTTATATTCAGAGAAAAAAAAAAACACAAAACCAAAAAAAACCGAAAAACACCCAAACATAACTACAAAATGCAAAGCCATTTCGCCACGCAGGCAGCATCTCTCCCTCCTGCGAGCCTGCCTGGGAAGCTCATCGCTTTCCCTCGCAACCGACAGCTGTTGCACTCGTATTGCAGACAGCCACGCCGAGCGCAGTCGTCACATGCCGGCTGCAGACTCCCTCAACGCTGTGATTATTTACCCGGTGGAGGCGAGGCAATGCTTCCCGCCCCGCCCCACCCCGGGAAGGCCGAACC
>NW_010549489.1:0-7429 GCF_000687285.1 Phaethon lepturus | reverse complement strand
GCTGTGTCAGGAAGTTATCCTCCACACACTGTAGAAACCCCCCAGATTGTTTCCTCTCTGCCGTGTTATACTTCCAACAGATGTCTGGTAGGTTGAAGTCCCCCACAAGAACAAGGGCCAGCGAATGCAGTCACTACATCTGAGGGCAGAGCTGCCACCAGCGGGACCGAGCCAGGCTGGAGGAAGGGGCCTGCAGGAACTATACAAGGACAAATGCTATCACATAGATAGGAGCGGAAAAAAGGACCCCATGGATGCTGGCAAAAAACATACAAAAGCCACTCATGTTGCAGTAACATTCAAAGGCTTTTACAGTAATCGATCCTCAGTCTAACTGGGGGCTGCATAAACACACGTTGTTCCTACGTGAAATCAGCTGAATAAGGTCATAGCAAAAGCTGAGCTATATGGCTTTCCTGAAGCCGCACATGAAATGAGTTTGATCCTTAACCTCTTCCTGTCCCTCACAACCTTTAAGGTAGGAAAGCTCACAGGGCTGGAAGCTGGCATGGATAGATAACAACTCTTCAGGAAAGACAGGCAAGGAAGATGAATCAAGGTTGTCTCTACCCATATGAGCCCGTGGGACAACAAGAGCTGAAGCCATGGGTCCTGGGGGAGCCCATCAGTATCCTTACAAAGCCTCTCTCTACCATCTTTGAAAAGAAATGAAGATCATGGGAGATCCCCCACAACTAAGAAAGGCAGGTGTTGCACCTGCCTTCAAAAAGGGCCCAAAAGACAATCTGAGAAAAGACAGACTGGTCAGCCTCAGTTTTCTCCCCAGGAAAATCATGGAGTGAGTCCTCTTTGAGCACATTTCTGGTCACACAAAGGAGATAATGATGACTGGAAACAGTCACCATGGATTTACCATGGGTAAATCATATCTGACCAGCCTGGTTGCCTTCTGTGATCAAATTACTGGATTTAAGGATGAGAGAAGAGAGTTGGATGCCATTTACCTTGACCTTAGCGAGGCACTGGACAAGGGTGTCTCACAATACTGCATGCGAGCTGGGACATTAGGATCTGGGCTGGTGGACAACCAGATGGGTAAGCAGCTGGGAGGTAGCCAGGCTTGGAGAGTCATGCTCCATACTCTGCCTGCATGCTGGCCACAAGCGAGTGCCTCAGGGCACCGGTCCTGGTTCACATTTTTATTTGGGGGAGGCAATGGAGCACTTGCTCAAGTTTGCAGGTAACACCAAGTTTGCGAGGAGCAGTCACTTCGTCTGAGGGCAGAGCTGCCACCAGTGGGACCGAGCCAGGCTGGAGAAAGGGGACTGCAGGAACTGTACAAGGACAAATGCAATGTCCCCCCCGGGAAGGCAGAGCCCCTGGCAGCGATCCAGGCTGGGGGCAGTGCTGCTGGAGGGGACCTGCGGGTCCTGGCAGATGCAGCCTGAACTGGAGCCCTGGCACCAAAGTCCAACAGCATCCTGGGCTGTAGGACCATAGCCCACAGATCAAGGCAATTGATTATCCCCCTTGGCTAAGCACTCGTTACACCACACCCTGATTCTGTGTCCTGTTCTGGCACCTCTAATGCAAGGAAGACGCAAAACCCAGGAGAGAGCTCAGCTGAGGGCCACCACAATGCTCAGGGGGCTGCAGTACTTGCCCTGTGAGAAGAGGCTGAGGGACCAGGGCTTGTTTGGGCTGGCAAGAAAAAAGGTTGAGGAAGACCTGGTAGCCACCAGGTTCCTACCGGAAGGCCAGCAGGAAGATGCAGCCAGGCTTGTCACAGTGGTGCAAGGCAGGAGGACAAGAAAAAACGGGCAAGAGTCAGCCAGGATATAGGGAAAAATTTTAGCCCATGAGGACAGTCTGCAACGGTGCGGGGCCCAGAGAGGCTGTGCCACCTCCATCCTTGGAGGTTTTCAAAGATCTGACTGGCCAGAGCCCCGAGTGACCTGGTAGAGGCCAAGCTGACCCTGCTCTGAGCCGGAGGTTGGACTGGAGACCTCCTGGAGGTCCCTACCAACACGAACAGTCCTATGATTCTAACATATTATCAGAGTAGTACTGGAAAGGCTGGATAAGTTGACACACAGAATGTATGACAGCTCGCAACTGTAATGTAGCAGCAAAACATGGGGAAGTCAGAGAGAAAAAAAACAATAACAAAAATTCAATAGAGATGCTGGAAGAAAATAGTTCATCCTTGATTAAAGTGGATGTGGCGACAGTTTGGGAAGTGTGAAACCAAAATAAGGAGAGAAACCAATACGCCGTGACCTCCTGCCCCAGAGGCCTGTCTTTCCTCTCCTGGGATCCCTCCACCAGTGGGATCCTGGCCATACCCAGGAAAGGCAAAAACTTTTTTTTTTTTTTTTTAAGAATCACAAAAAATAACGACACCAAACAATACTTTAAGTACTCTAACTATTGTGAGTTTGGCTTACTTACTCCATTAGTTTATTATAATAATTACTCTATGTTAGTTAACAATCTTACAAATATCCTACCTCTTTCAGTCCCTCTTAGGTCTCCCCGGTTCCTACTTCCCTAAGTGAAGATGCAATTCCTCCTGGGCCAGAAAGCTCAGGAGATGGGGTCCTCCAGGAACAATATCTGCCTGTTGTGCTAATTAACCACTCAGGTTTAATCCTAGTTAGCAGAGAAATTTCAAAAGGCTTTTAAGCTATCATTTTATGCTAAAGACTTCATACACCTGGCACTGCATTTTCTTAATAATGTCATGGGAATTGTGCAATTTTCTATGGGATTCATTTTGGCTTCCTTCTCAGACCACACCAGCCTAAGTGTAAAGGGCATAAGCACAGCTTAGGACTGAGTTTCAAATGAGCAAGATGATATTAACCTTTTTCCCCTTAACCTTTTTGAAAGGATCTGAACCACAATGCTGCCTGGAAACAACAGGTAACCTTATCAACTGTTAAATATTTACTCTGCTATTAAACGATGCATGAAATACAGCTGATAAATATGCCCGTTCCTTTCAATTGGATATATGGCGCATAGCAGCAACCTTGCATGTGTCTGAACAGATGTTACAAGAAACATTCCAGCAGTGTATAACCAGCAAGCCAGGACAGATTGGTCTAGTTTTGGTTTGGATTTGTTTAGAGCTATTTGCAAAGGAAGAATAAACAAACACACCAAAACACAGAAAGAATTTTATACTAAGGAAAATCAGTATGAGATGAGGAAACATCTTCAATTATGTAAAAGGCAGTAGGGAGAAGAAATCAAATAACCTGCACTCTGTGTCCACGGTGAATTGGACAGGAAATCTTGGGTTTAAACCCAAGGAAGCAAGAAAAGATTCTGATTCGAGGCTAAGAAAAACATTTTAAGGACCAAATTAACAAAGCAGGAAGAGCAAGACTTGCTGGGAGTTTTTGGTCTTTGCATGAATGGCATTTCTCTGAACAGACTGAAGAAGACATCTGTTAGGAATGCATCATACTCCTGCCCTGAGGAAAGGATGTGCACTAGATGAGCTCCCAAGGGTACTCCTAGGCCTAGTTTTTGATGGCGCTCTGAAATTTCTGAACCTGACCACTGAATTTCAGCTAAACATTCATGTAATTACACCAAGAATTTCCAAGAACAAAATGTTTTTCATGTTAGTATTGTCTTACTGCTGTTGTATAATCCTCTCTGGCTACTTCTATACCAGTAAACAGAACAGTGACACTGAGCATGCCCCTGGCCCTCAGAACAACTGGCACAAACTGGCCGTGTTCACATCCTTAAGCTCTCCATCTCCCCCAAGCAGGGTTGACCACATTGAAATGTTCAAGGCCAGGTGGGACGGGGCTCTGAGCAACCTGGTTTAGTGGAAAGTGTCGCTGCCCATGGCAAGGGGGTTGGAACTAGGTGATCTTTAAGGTCCCTTCCCACCCAAACCATTCTGTGATTCTGTGATTCTATGAAATAAAGGTGTAAGGAGCCCGGATCAAAACAAACAAAAATTAGTAGTTTTTAGTGTGTTGTTTGCCACAAGGCATTTACAAAGTCAACATTCCCACCCCCCAGGTTAGGCAAATCCACTGAAGACAATCCCACCAAGTCCATGAAATACAAAGACACCTCCTCTTGCTTTGGAGGTCCCTGAGCACAACACACTTCATTCTGGGCAAGCACTACTGTAAACGCCTACCCTGCGTTTACACTCTTGATGCATGTGCTATCAGCAGCGTTGGACACAGGTCACCACGCCAGCCAAATGTGTTTGGTTTGTTTTGATAGGCCCACTGTTCCGATTTCTGCCGTAAGCATGAACAACAGCAAATCAGTGCTCAGTGATCTGGGAGATGGTAGAGAGCCGCTACTGTTAATGTTTGCCGATGACTCAACAAATAGTGGATTGATAAAATAATGACAGCGTTAGTCTACAGTTTACTCATGCAACATGAAAATCAGTCTGTTCAAACACAAAGACATTCCTTGCACCTAAAAGAAAACAACTTGAGTCATGCTCACAGAACCAGGAGCTTATAATGGAAATCAGTTCCACTGAAAAAAATTTAGGGCAAACTAGCTAGAAATAGCTACCAAGAATTTATGATAACTAGTGAAATGCTGCTGCTAGTAAGGGAGCTAATGCACTGTTAAATCAACAAGAGAAGAGCAGTGATCTCATTCATTTCTACTGCAGCATAAATGCTGGAAACCACTTGGGGATCTTTTGGATCAGAACGTACATCTTTGGAACAAGACATGAAAGCCACACTACAGAATGAGAAGCCACTTTGGAAAGAAATAAATACTAAGAGAAACACCACCCAATTTGCTTAGCCGTGAGAAGTACCTGACCAAAGTATACAGGCAACTATACAGGAAGACATTTGTCACAGAAAGAAGTTTTTTAACCAGACAACGGCACAGTAAGATCTAGTAAAGATCTATTATTAACTGAATGCATTCCTATGCATTCCTAATAAAATCAAAGCTGGGAAAACAGAAGCTGGACTATTTCAGAAACAAAAAGAACGCAATATGAAAGAGCACTTCTCTCATCCCCTAAGAACAATAAAAGGCACGTTAGAGAGACACAACAGCAAAAGAACACATAGGAGTGTCACTGCCACGTACCGGATTTTGCAGTTGTGGAGTCACTGGCTGCCTTGACGGCCTTCAGAAGGACGTGCTGATTAGAAGACACGGGCATGCCTGCTCTGCATTGCTGCTGCTGCTGTTGCTTTTGCTGCTGCTGTTTCAAGGCCTGGGGAAGAGGACAAACAAACATGACCAAAGAGAAATTCAAAATATTCCTAGAAATCATTAGTACACCATACCAACAACTTGTTTTACAGCAATCAATAGTTGGATTCTGATTTTAACTACACCAAAAGGTCAAAACGACTTCCGAAACACAGTTCGCTTGGGACACTGATACTGTCTATTTAAATACACTAATACAAGTAGACACATTTCCTACCTAGCAAAAAGTTAATGGCTGCAGAACATCTTAAGTTGTGTCATTTCATAAAAAAAAAAAAGATCTCTAGAGAATGTAAAAAGAAAGGATTCCAAATCTGGAGTTCGTTCAAGAAGTAATTATGCAAATAACTTCAAAGTAAAAGTACCATCATGTAATTCATTTCCATCTCCTGGAGAAGCAAGTAGCAACTTGCTAAAAACCTTCATCATAGACACTACCCATTAGGAAGGACTTTTTAAATTAGGAGAGTAACAAAGATTAAAACACTAAAAGGAAGAAAATAAAATCCTTTGTTTCAGAAAAGATTGTTAAAGCAACCGTAACACAGCCCAACAGGCACAAATGACTAGACAAGGAAGTAAGAAGGCATTTGGTTAAATTGCAGCATTTACTCAAACCAAAGTGTTTGTTTTCAAAAAATGAAATCCAAACCCAAATAAACTTAACAGCAGAATAAATTCTGACAGATCAAGTATATAATGGAATTTCAAAATAGGAACTAACAGGAAATATTATGCTGCATATATACAAATGAATGTGACTTAACTAGAGATCGCCACTGTCAATAATAATAATAATAATAATAATAACAACAACATCAACATCATCATCATCATCATTATCATCATGCAGGAACCTGCAGAATCTGCCTCATGAGGAAAACAGACTGACTTCCAGTTTGTAAAGACACAAATAAGGAAGACTGACAACAAAAATATACAGATAATGAACAAACATATTACACTCCTATTTTCCAATTTATTAAACAGCTGTTATTCAGCCACTTCTACCACAGCTTAAAAAAACATTCAGCCAAATTGAAACACAGTCAAATTGAAAATCAGTAAGAGGCAGTATCCTCTGCAATGCACAGTTAACCTTCTGTTATTGAGGTCAAAAGCTTTTTTTAAAAAAAGAAAGATAAAAAGAGAGACCTGGCATTCATGTGAATAACAAAAATCCATAAACAAGTTCAGAAAGCTTTTACAAATTGTTCTTTGGTTTGAAGGTGAACTGCAGGCAAAAGTGAATGTCAAGAAAGTACTAGACAATGAAACCACTACAATGTTCAGGGGTTGTGTGAATCCCACACTTCCATTATGCAAATCACTTCAAATATTTAAGGTTTTGTATATTTAGTTCACCTATTTATATGCCATTTAATCGGTGCATTTTTCTCGCCTTCGGTAAAACAATTCTGCTTTTGTTCATTGTGTCACCTCAGTTTTCAGTCACACAGCGCCTGAGGTGGCCTCTCATGCCAATGATGGCTGAGGCACATGTGGGAAGAGGAGGAAACAATTATTTATTAGATACCTCTTTTTAAATTCTGTGTCAGCTTTGCAGTTATGTTCTCTGTTATAAACATTTGTGGCTTTCTTTAATATATCTAAATTTTGATTGAGTCCTGTCATAACCACAGAATAATTCTGGTGCGAAAGGATCTCGGAAGGTCTCCAGTCCAATCTCCGGCTCAGATCAGGATCTGCTTGGCCTCCATCAGGTTGCTCAGGGCTCTGGCCAGTCAGGAGAACTCCAAGGATGGAGGTGGCACAACCTCTCTGGGCGCGTGCTCCCCTGCTGGACTGTCGTCCTCATGGGGAAAAAGCTTTCCTTTACGTCCTCTTTTTCCTAATACCATTCAACTTACACCCATTGTTCCTTACCATCCCACTTCCTTCACTGTATTGTGACGAGCCTGGCTCTGTCTTCTCAATAACCTCCTTCTAAGTATAGGGAGGTGGGGAAGGGTAGATGTCCAGCACCCCATAACAGGCCCAGCTCCCCCATAAGACTCCATACCAGGTCCAGCACTCCTCAGCTCCCCCATACCAGTGCCAGCTCCACATAACACCTCATAACAGGCCCAGCATCCCTCAGCTCCCCCACACCAGGACCAGCTCCCCATAACACCCCACAAACAGACCTAGCTCCTCCACAACACCCCATATCAGGTCCAGCATCCCTCAGCTCCCCTGCAACAGGCCCAGCTCCCCCATAACATCCCACAGC
>NW_010549488.1:12496-19481 GCF_000687285.1 Phaethon lepturus | reverse complement strand
AGCCGGAGCAGAGCAGGAGCAGGCTCGCGGCCCACGTCCCGCGCTCGGGACTTCCCCGCCACCGGGGACCAGCAGGAAGGGCTGGCCGCCGAGCCGCACCAAGGTGCCTCTGAGGTCGGGGTCAGGTTGGGAGGTCCTCAGGAGGTCTCTTAGTCCAGTCTCCTGCTCCAAGATGGATCAGGCCAGGCTTCTCAGGGCTTTGTCCTTCAGGTCTTGAAAGCCTCCAAGGATGGAGCCTGTGCAACCACAGCCTGTTCCTCTGCTTGCTGTCCTCAGGGTGCAGAATTGTCTCCCTTTATCCAGATTGAACCTCTCATTTTCTAATTTATTTCAGTTTTTCCACATTAAATGATACAGCACTTTGCCACAACAATAGAGAGAGGGAGAGAACATGAGCAGCAACTCGGTTTTACCTTGCTCCTGGAATAAACACAGCCCTCTCCGCTCCTCTCAACGCCAGGACGTGCATGGCGGGGCGGCGTTGCTGTTGTTTTTAGGAAGGCACATCTATGGGTTCCAATGGGTTTGAACTTTACCTGGAGATTTCCTCCTGTGCTTGGAGGTCACCATGCAAGCCACGGCGCCAAGAATAATTAACAGTGGGAAATTACGTAACCGCTAACAGAAACAATGACTCTTCTGTGGGCCTGCAAGCAAGCTGCCAAGAGCTCTGCCTCCAATTCATCACGTCATATAAAATTAGTTTAAGGATTGTCGCAGTGCAGAGTTTAAATCAATAAATCATGTGTTTAAGTCAGATTTCTACAGGTCCTTTTCCCAATTCTTACAAAGAATTTGCTTTGTAGCTACTGGTGTACAGTTCGAGCTCCTGGACTTTTAGCTCTCTCCCCAGCTCTCATCTACTGGGGTGGAAACCGGGTCGCTCACGGTCCGTCGGAAGAAGGAAAATTAATAAAAGGGCTAAGCAGAAGAGGCCACTTGCTAAATCCAGCTGTCTGCCATCTTGCTGCCAGTAGAACTTGCCATCGAGGGCACGGTGCAGCGTGCGTAAGTGGAGGACACCCACATGACGCGGCTGCCACGCCAGCGGGTCACCAGGCGGCTCCAGGAAAAACGCCCGACTATTTCTGACACACAGGGGCCACGGCGTTAGCCCAGCGAGGTCAGAGCAGCTGGACTGGGCAAAGCCTTTCTGGCCTGGACAGAAAGGCATGAGGGGAGGCTGCACAGGCGCCGTTCGCCGTTCGCTCCCCAGGGCACGGGCTGCTGCCGGTTCGAGGAACGCTGCAGGTGCTCCCTCCCCAAAGGAGGGCAGCTCTTGGCTGTCAAAGGCAGCTGAGGGTTTATGAAAGCACCTCCTCTATATGACAAAGTTTCCTTAGAAAAGCATTCCATGGCTCTTTTCTTCAGTTCTGATTCTACACTTACCTGCTTTGGGGCAGCTCCTCTGATTTCATCTAATAAACAGGTCCTCGGTTTTTTTCACTAAAGAATGCTAGTGACCAAATTCATCCCAGCTGCAAGGCCAGGTATGAGAGAGGTCTCATCCTTAGAGAAATGGTAAGTCAATAGATGCTACGTAACAAGTCCGGGACAGAGTTAGAGCCATGCTATTGGAAAACCTCTCCTCTTTGGCAACCAACCAGCTGGCATACAAAAGCATTTCTTTCTTATTTCTTTTCCACCAGTGGATGGGCACAAAGTAAGCCCATCAATCTCAGTTGGCATGGTGTGACGGAGCACTTCGTAGTTTGGATTTACCAACTTAAGTCTCCACTTAGCTCTGCACCTTACTGTTACCTCCATTTCATGGAGCCACATGCCCCATCTTCCGGAGAAGACTAGCGTGATGGCCCAGGTTGCTCACCTCCCAGTTCTCTACCAGGTCAAGGAGGAACACTCACTTGCCAGCTGCTATCTCCTCTCCTGGAGGGCAAGATCAAGCAGACCTATTTGGTAGTGTGAGCTACAGTGGCCAAAGCTTGCAGAAGACTTTTCACTGTCCTCCCTCAGGCAGGTAGGGACAGATTTCCCTTGTACCCAACATAAACCACCTCTGATAATATCAATAAAAACCGTGCCAGTTCCCTTTGAATTGTACATCAGTTCCCACTCATGGGAGAGTTGTGCTGATGTGAAAATAAATGTTTTTTTTTATTTCTCATAAGAGCAGTTTGAGGTAGCTGAGTTCATATTTTGGTTGCAACTCAAATCCTTTACAGATACAAACAAAAATCCCTTCATGAATAAAACCTTAAACTAGTAACATAAACCTTAAACTAGTAACTAGACTAAAGGTTAGGCAGTGCTTTGACTGAGCCTTGAACCTACACTCACCGAAAGGTTCTGGGAGTTTGATCTGGAGCGTTGTAAGGACTGGAATGAACTCGCAGACTAAAATAGATGCCAAGTGATAGCAAATGTCAGCCTGTGGGGTATGGGAACTAGACGTGACAGAGTATCTGTGTCTCAGAAAGCCACGTGTGGCTCAATCTTTCCA
This sequence comes from Phaethon lepturus, assembly GCF_000687285.1. Lineage (NCBI taxonomy): Eukaryota > Metazoa > Chordata > Aves > Phaethontiformes > Phaethontidae > Phaethon > Phaethon lepturus. The sequence continues at coordinate 17,020 of NW_010549488.1, read as the reverse complement.
TTCACAAAAAAATGAAGTAAGGGTCATCTTGTGCCTTCAGAGCTTGATTGATTCTCTCTTATAACACCAATAACTCATTGCCCTCCCCAGCAGGTGCCTACAAAGGAACAGCAACAAGCCGTTGGGGCAGTCCACAATATCGTACGATAACTCGGAGGAGGAGCTCATGGCAAGCATTGAGCGGGAGTACTGCCGCTGAAACCCACACCACGCCACGAGAACTTCAAGCACGTTCCTGGAAACCCAGCTGGAGCAAAACTGCTGCTGCTGACAAAATAACCCCTCACACGGCGAGATGTTATGGGAGAGGTGGGTGGCAAAGTGGGGGGGAACATGAGAGGCAGAGGGCGGCTGCTTGGGAAGCACGGAGGACAAAGCCCTCCTGACCAATTCCGAGTGACAGCGTGAAGATCCTCACCAACTGCTGGTTTCTGATCCGTGCTGCTGGGAGGGGGATCAATTCATCTTGCTAATCAATATTTAGAAGCTCATGGTATTTACAAATGAAGATGTACTAGAATTGAAGTATCATACTAGAATAGAAGTGTTGAGATGTGGTGGTGCTTTGAAGGAAGATCTTGTTTTGTCTTGCAGGGAAAAAAAATGCAGCAAAATCATTTGATTCAGACCTCACTTAAGGGGGTGTTGCATGAAATTCATGTTCCTGCCACTTAAACCAGGCCAAATTCACTCCTTGAGCTGTGCAAGCCTCTGGTCCAGGTCTGAATTTGGCACTGTCTCTTTGAACATGGTCCTCTCCCCAGCATGGGATGTAAGAAAGTAGAAAAAGGGAGCGAGCCCACCATCCAGTACGTACGCAGCGTCATCCCAGAGCTGACATCCCACCACTTAGGCAAACGAGGCTCCTGGGAGCTATTGGGGAGCACAGGAGTTGTACAATCCCTTCGGGGCGGGATCCCAGCATCGGTGTGGTACCTGGAGCTCCTCAGCATGGATCCTCCAGCAAAAGCAGGAGGCACATCCCTGGTGCTGCCTCACCGCGGCCAGTGATCATCCATCTTGAGAGGGACTTGCATGCTATGGCAGAGCAGCTCTTTGCCATCAGTTTTCAGAATTACCAGTCCTGGCCTTCCTGTTTAGTTCTTGTAGGTAACGTGGAAGAAAAATCACAACATTTTACCATTATCTGACTGCAAAGTAAAACAGAAAGTCATCTCTCCAAAGAAAACCAAATATTTTCAGTGCTCCCTGACAGGGAAGCCTGGTATTTTAGGGTTTCTGCCTTTATTTTATCTGCATATTAATATGTTATGGGTAGCCACTTATTATCAGAAGTAGAAAAATACCTTATTCTGCCTTCAGCTGAAGCATAAAAGACACCAGATGAAATCTTTGCACAGCCTGTGTAAATACAAGAGGAAACAGCAGGACACATCTTAAGATGCTGTATTTTAACTTCTTTGTAATTCCTGGTATCTGTGAAACAGAAATAAATGCATCTGTACTCTATGTAGCCCTCAGTAAAGGTGTCAAATGTTGTTTTGAAAAAGGTTTTCCAGCTTATATGGCGAATCGTCTTACAGTACCTGCAGAGACTAAGCACAATTCGTCCTCGGAGTATGGGATGCCGTGAGGCAGACGCTAGATTACACACCTGGCACAGGTATTCATGCTCCAGTTGTCTTTCCTGCAGCAGCCTCCAGCGAGGCTGGCCCTCTACGCTCTGCCTGAGAGCTCAGGAGCTGGCAGGCAGCCCGCAGAGGTGGGCAGCGGAAAGGGAGCCAACCTCCTGCAAAGCTACGTGGGCTTTGACAGGATGAGGGGTAACGGTTTTAAACTGAAAGAGGGTAGATTTAGATCAGACATAAGGAAGAAATTGTTTACTGTGAGGGTGGTGAGACACTGGCACAGGTTGTCCAGAGAAGCTGTGGATGCCCCATCCCTGGAGGTGTTTAAGGCTAGGTTGGATGGGTCTCTGAGCAACCTGGTCTAGTGGAAGGGGGGTTGGAACAAGATGACCTTTATGACCTTTAAGGTCCCTTCCAACCCAACCCAAACCATTCTGCAATACCTCAGTGGCCCAGAAGTAGACAGAGTAGAGAGCAGATGTCCTTGCACAGCCTAGGGGAAGTTGGGTGGGCCCTCTAGAGCAAGGGCTCTCCAGCGCTCCTGAAAAAAAATCCAACTTTGAATGATAGCACTTTATTTTTTTGCAGGAACAGTCATTTTTAGACCTACTAATGCTGTCGAGCTGTGGCAGGAACGCGGTTTCTCTGCAGCATGTCACACGTCAGCAGCCAGATCTCCCAGAGCTTGTATTAGTTTTCAGCCGCTCTCAAAGACCTGCTGGGGTGAGCAGGAAAAACACGAGAGACCTGCTGACTCCAGCACCACAGGTGACCATGGTACTCCATACCCTGTCTTGCTTTAATCACCACACTGGTTTAGAATTCCCTTCAATCTGGATTCTGTTCTTTTGGCCACGACATTCCTCTATGCCCAGGTCCCCAGAGTCTCAGGCACATGTGGGGAGGTGCTTCAAGGAGCTCGGTTGCAGCTCCCCCACCACGTATTGCCGTCCTTTTGGGTGGTCTCCAGTGACACAGCAAACCAGAAGGAAAGCCACGCTGTTGTCGGGCCACCCTGCAATGCCAGCAGGCAGCTGCCCCCCACAGCAGGCAGCGCAGGCAGCTCAGGCAGGGACCGGGGCTTTGCCTCCCGCCGTGGTCCCTCTGCCCGTGCCCTGCCTCCCCTCCCAGAGTTTCTCTCTCTGAGGCTGCATTTGGTGACTGGCCTGGGTAACAGCTCTACAACACATTTCAGGCTCTCCTAAAGGAAAGCCTAAGTACTAACAATTTTGCAGAAAGTGACTATTAAAAAAAAAAATCTAAACTGAACATATTTTTGTTAGGCTGCAACAAATCTCTCTTGACTGAACACAGCAAATCACAGAATCACAGAATCATTAAGGTTGGAAAAGACCTTCAAGATCATCAAGTCCAACCATCAACCCAACACCATCATGCCCACTAAACCATGTCCCAAAGTGCCACATCTACACATTTTTTGAACACTTCCAGTGATGGTGACTCCACCACTTCCCTGGGCAGGCTGTTCCAAATCATTAAGCTTCTTTACAAAATTAGCTTATCAAACAGCCAAAGGACAAGCATGTTTCTGGACCCGGAATTAAGGGGCAGTGGGTTTCACAGGTAACCTTTTCAGTATCACCAAGAGAAAAGGAGAAGCTGCATGAACACAGGAAGGTCCCGAAGGGAGTGATGCAGCTGGGACAGTCACTGCACCAGGGAAAAGGTGGGAGAAAGAAGTTTGGGGATGCAAGGAGGATGTCCAAAGTGTGCCATGGTCTCACAGGCTTTCTCTGCGCTGTGAAATGAGGCATGCTCGGTGCTCTGAGCGTAGAGCCAGCCGGCACGGAACAACTCACAACCATCTATCTTATTCTCACACCACGCAGAATGGGGTGGTGGTACCCAACCAGCTCCCCAGTCTGACCAGGAATTGCCAGGGACTGTGCTTCTCCACCTGCATCAATCCTGTGCCAAAAAGCGCACCAAAACCCGGGAGGGTGGCAGTGGGGTTGGCACCTGGGGAGGCACAATTGCACAGTTTAACTACCTGGTCTCAGTGTAACCCTACTTGTGATCCATCCTTTGCTCAGGGGAAACAGGACAGTAGATCATTCGCAGGTAAAAAAATCATACTCAAGAAGTACCTGAGCCCACAACTAATTTAAAGGGAAATTTCCTGAATTAATTGTTCTTTCTAAAAAAAAAAAAAGACAGTTGCACTACACAGATCACTTTGCCACATCTCAGGCAGTGAATGCTGACATCCCACCAGCTGAATTATCAGGCAGTTTATTTTCTTTTCATTGTATTTTTCTATAACCATCATCAAATCACAGTCGCTTGTAAGACAAAAAATGGTTTGGTTTGCCAGCACTTCTTCCTCTCCCCAAAATAGTTCTGCTGGAATTAAATAGGGTTCTAGATAGTCTCTGGTTCATCATTTTAGAAAATACCCTCTCATCTGATACATGCAGCATAAGACAAGGTAGCTGAGCACAGGTTTTGAGCTGACACTATTAATCCCCATTAATAAAACAGCAATAGGCTATGCTTGTTAGCCAAATTAGCACATTATTCATCGAAGACAGACAAATGCTACACGCAGTATTTTGCACCAGTACAAGAGGAGTACAAAACCCTCACTGGCCAGCTGGCTGTCTATACATACCTCCTGTTACTACTATTTTTAAAGTGAGGCAAAACCACAGCTGTTGAAAGGACTGAAGAGGGTCATTTTTTCAGCTAATCGTGAAAAATTACTCTTCAGTGCATGAATGAAACCAATGAACCTGAAACTACAGAACCGGTTTGCACACTTACTCAGACTCTGGGTTTCACTCAAATCTGGGATTTTCATGTGCAAACAAATGCTTTGAATCCTTTTTTCCCCATTTCTTTGTAGATGTCTCTCTGTCGGCACTGCAGGGGAGGCAGAGCTCTGCCATTTCAGTAGCCTAGAAAATGGGCCGAA
>NW_010549488.1:3490-12465 GCF_000687285.1 Phaethon lepturus | reverse complement strand
AGAAAACAGAGCAGTCTTAGGATGTGAGTTGTGCCAGGGGAGGTTTAGACTGCATATTAGAAAAAATTTCTTCACCGGAGAGTGGTCAAGCATTGGAACAGGCTGCTCAGGGAGGTGGTGGAGTCACCATCACTGGAGGTGTTCAAAAAACATGTGGACATGGCACTCCAGGATATGGTTTAGTGGGCATGGTGGTGTTGGGTTGATGGTTGGACTTGATGATCTTGAAGGTCTTTTCCAACCTTAATGATTCTGTGATTCTTTCTTTTACCTGGCATGTAGCCACCCAGTGAAATCTCCTACAAGTTTCCAGAATTTGACTGGGAGCTGTAGGTAGACTTGAGTGAGGAAAAAGCTGTGACCTCATCCATGCTTGGGTGAGATGGCTATAAAGAATTATGAAGAGCTAGTCACCATAACCACAGCTCCTCGGGATAGGTGGTCTTCATAGTCCATCCCTGGGACCCTGGGTGCCGGTCCCTTTGCCTAGCGCATGTGAGGATGGCCCCTGTATGCATGTATCTACACATTGGTCCCGTTGCCAAGACCTCTGAGGGCAGAGCAGCTAACTTGGCAATAGTTCCCTGACACGTTGCGTCTAGCACCCTGCTGTTATCTACTCACCTTCCCACTCACATCACCACCCCCAGCAACACTCTTCTCCAACCTTCTTCCTCTGAGGATCAATCCCCAACGAGCTTTCAGCCAAACGATTCGCACGCACAGCCCAGGAGCTGAAACGGAGCCACTGCCCTGGACGAGGTGCAGCCCTGGAGTTGCGCCACACAAGGGTGGTGGAGCTCCCCACCGCTCTTGGCAGGGGAGCTGGAACACCAGCTGCCTGGCACAGACTGCATCCACAACAGGTTTTTTTTCTCCCTCAGCTCTGGACACAGGACATGGCAATTATTTGCACAGGGTGAGGTGGGTTTATCTGGACGATAACCAACGGAAATCACTCTGAACTCCAGAGACACCTGGGAGTGTGTGATCACAAGGGAGAAAATGAAACCTAAGGTACTCTTCCCACCTAGGAAAACCTTTCCCAGGAAGAGTATGCACCAGCTTCCTCAAGTTTTCTGCACTGCAAGATGTGCGCATTGGCCTTCTGCACACGCCAGGATGTGAAGGCCCCCCGAATTCCTCCTCCTGCACCCAAAGACTGAAGCAGAAATTGAGGAAGGCTGCGTCTGACAGAGGATGAAATTGCCCCGGTGCTAACCTGCTCGCTGCAGGGAAGGTAATCCCACGGGCTGTGTGGACTGCGAGCAGATGTGGCTGAGGCTTTGCGGCATCCTCCTGAACTGCCTCGCCGTTTCCTTAGCCTGTAGGTTGCCGGGTTTTGAGTCATGATTTACTCCTTCTGTACGCATGGAAGATGTTTGCCTTTTTGTGGCTATAGCCTGCTTGCCTGAAGCTGCCTTGCCAGACATGAACAGAAGGTCAACAGCCAGATGGGTTCACAGATTAAACTTCAAAACCGGTTAGAAGATTTATCCCAGCAGATGAACTCAAGTCAGATGCGAGCCCGAGGCAGGACTTGGCTCACAAAGGACGGCAGATGAAGTGCCACCTTTATCGCTCACAGGATGCTGAGCACGGCTTTCGCAGCTGGAAGCAGGGGGTTAGCCAGGGCTGTAGCCTAAACCAGAGGACCACATCGGGCATGCAGCCACCCAGCAGCGCCGGCCACCTCTGGCCACCCAGCACCGCAGCTTCAGAACAGATTCATGCTTCCAGCATCTAACCGCAAGCGCATCGGTGCTCATCGGTTTGCGAGCAAGAGGCAAGCTGCCGCTAAGCTGAAGGTTTGGCTGTATGACCACAGAAAAGCAACGCTGGTCTAACTGCACAATGTAGCATTAAACCAATGGACACGTCTGAGCGCACATGAGTTCTTCTTTAGAAAATTATTAGTTTTCATGGATTTAGAATGGCTACAAGATAAAAAGACTTTTGCCCGCACGATGCCCATGTTAGGACAGCAGCTGGGAAGGCTTCCTCACGTGGGAGCTCTTGTCTCCCACAGGATGAAGCTGCTCCAGACTCCAGCCCCGTCAGGATGCGTACCGACCGCACCTCGGGGCTGCGCGTAACGGCTCAGGCCACAGCTTGGTTTTAAGAAAAAACAGAAAGCTGAGCACGGATCTGTGAAATCCATAGTCGCATTTCACATAAGCAAAGCGAGGGAGACAATATAAAAAATAGCAAAAGAATCACAGGTATTGTTTAGGATATGACGATGCTCAGAAAAATCTTCCTTGAAAAATAGTGGTAGGAACAGACAGGTAGGACATCTTGCCCGGGAGTCAAACGCGTTACAGAGCCCTGCAGAGCCCAGGGACTGAAGGGTTTGTGCAGTAAAGCTTTCCCTTCCCATTGTTCTCCCGAGGTGGAAGCAGGACCACCCACGGGATCTTCTCTTTTCTTCTTCCGCACACTTGCAAGAACGATGTGCTCTTCTGCGGACAACACTTTCAGTCACGGCTCTCAGTTTGCTCTCCGAAGGCTGCGACTGCAGAGACTGAGTCACCTTGCAGTGAAAGGCTGCGGCAGAAAGCTGCTGTCATTACACCCTCTCCTCCCCTTCTCTTTGATTAAAACGTGACCCTGCTAGAAATGAACATTGCTGCAATTTGGGAACTGGTCGGAGGGAACGAAACAGCAGAGATGCTTAAAAATGTAAAGTAGTTGCTGCTGCTGCTGTCACCGGCACTAAGACTCCTCTGTCCCAGCCGAGAGCTGGAGGTGACACCCAGCCTGCCAGAGCCACCTCCCCGCCAGAGCGCAGGTACAGGAAGAACCGGGGCTAATGCAGCCATCTTTTGAGTCAAATTTTCATCTCTCCTTTATTTCCAGCGTTCGTGCCACGCACAGCTTGCGACACGTAACTGAGCAGCGCTCAGACCATCACCTTTTGCTGATAGCTTCTGGAGGCCACGCTAGCAGAACAGTTACGAACCCCGAGACTCTCGTTTTCAGACAGCACGCAAACACCCCAAACCCTGGCGGTGCTGTACGCATTCTAGCAAATACTCAAGAAATGTTATGTAAAATTATAAATGGACAAGCACTGGTTGATTTACAAAGGATCCAAAAAAGTCCTGCCTTTACAGGCGAGTCAACCAGCGAGTCCCAAGGTCTTCCACTGGCCTAGGTATATAACCTAATCCAGATGGTTCCAGATAGTTCTGGAATGGACGTGTATGAAACCTGGAAATTCACAGTATTTTTATGATTTATAACCAGTCAGATTACATACTTTTTATTTAATAAAAGTTAGAAACAGGTACAAAAACATGATTCCATTTCTTTAAAATATAGGCTCAAAATAAAAAGACTGAACCATCAAGTTCAGGCAGTAAAGTGCAGAGAGCAGCTACCCCAGCCATGCTTAATCCGTAAGTAACCCTTACGCAGCAGGAAGAAAGAGAAAGAGCAAAAGTCACACTGCGGCTCAGCTATTCACACACAGCCACAAGAGAAAGAGCCGCACGTCCCGGGCACAGGTGGCCGGAGGCAGCGCACACCTCGCACCTCGCAGGCCAGGCAAAACTAACAAAGAGGGGGCCGTCGCTTTTCCACACCGTGACACACGCTTTTTGAAATTCCGTATTCGCCACTCCATCACTTCCCACCCCCTGCCACGATGCGACAAACTAACATGACAGTTTACTAAATTATGACACAAGTTTCCAAACTGTTTTGCTCAGATGAAGACCATAAATCGTTACTCACAAAAAAAAAAAAAAAAATAGTAGTACTAAATTGGCTACTGGACTGAGAGGGGATGATCTTCCCCCCAGTTCAAAGCATCTTAAAATGGCATCCAAAAGTCAAACTTCCTGTTCTAAAGGACTTCTGAGAAAAAAAAAAAAAAGACAAAAAAAAAAAAAGAGCAGCAATTTCTTTTTCTTCACCACATGAATTTGGAAAACCGAGTATCAACACAAAACAGCAACAGTACAAGCATCATTCACCAGGAAGAGGGGTTTCAGCTGAGCCTTTCGGAGAGCACAAAGCGAGTTTGCATATACACACAGCCCCACCAGCACGTACGGTACGGTCAGGGGGGCTACAGCTTGCAGTGAGCGAACAGGGTATGGACATTGTAAAAGATCAGGCACAAAACCTTTAGTACACTTAGCACAATACTCCAATCTAGTGCAGTTTGAAAACTTGTTCCTGGTAATTATAACCATAGACTTCAGTGTAAAAATAATGACATATTCTGCTTTCAACTGAAACAGGTCTCTGCCGATTTCAGGGGAGGGCTAGCTGAGATCAGCAAGTCTGCACTTACATAGATGAGAACCGTGCTTTGCCCGCACCGAGAAGCGAGGCCAGGATTTTAGAACAAAAGCCGTGCAAGAGATAGTGCTTTACACATCCAGGAAAAACAGTCCTCCTCAGTGCTCAACTAAGCGCCAGTATGGGAGTGGCTGAAGGGAGAAGAGTCCAGAAGGAATAAAAACTACAGAAATGTTTCATCCAGCAGGTGAGTTGTCTGAAAAAAAAACAACACCTGGTGCTTGACAGCACAAAAGCTCTACTGTCAGCTCTGCTACGATACGCACGCACTTCCTCCCACACCACGGGAACTGAGCAGTCCGATTGTGCCACGGGCATTTCGTTTTATTACTTATACCATGCCATTACAACACAGCACTCCAGCAGCCAGCGATTCCACTTCTCAGCCATATTTACACTTGGTGTAAAAGAAAATCCATTCAACAGGGAAAGTATTTCATTTAATAGAAAAGGGTGATTTTATACAAAGTACTGTGGAGAAGTATAAGGCCACATGAAGAGCATCATCAAGTTGACATGGTGGCTATTTCTTAAGACATGATTAGTACTTCCTCTGATGTTTTGATACAGGTAAATGAAAGCCTTGAACAAATAATTTCCTAAGGTGCACAAGCATTCACAATACATAAAAACCCTTAATTTTCTATTTCTCCTGTACTCAGAAAAAATATAAAGAGAAACAGCTAATTATTCAGGGGTTATCTTGCCATTTTTGCATTTTTCTGTAGACTTTGATATGCTGGTTTAGTAGGACTGAAAGTAAAGCATAATTTTTAGTGTCAAAGCTTCTGAAGAGTGTTTGTGCTTCTACCTCCATCAGAGCAGTCTGGCTCTTCCAAACTTTGCTCCCGTGGAGTGTGGACTCAGCAATGCCCCGTATGCCAAACTTCTACCAAAAGTCACAACGGCTTCCATTTGCAAAGGGTATGAATTTATAAAATGTTGAGGATTTCAACACTTCTTCTCTAAAAGGAAGTCATTCTGGTTTGGTTTGTTTTAAAAATGATGACATGCTTACATCTCAAACATCCAAAGTGACCATTGCAGGATCAGGATCTGCAAGCATGAAAATCCCAACCACCATGAGTTATCAAAGATTATGTGTTTACAAACCGCTCTGAATGCAATTCTTTACTGAAAAGGAGTTTCCAAAACTCTGGGTCTCATCCTGCACAGCCCTACTAATGCAGGTCAAGTACCCTGCCTGCATATCAAGACCAAAATCAATAAATACAAAATATATTTGGTATAGAAAATACTAGTATAAAAATTAAAAATCACCCTGTTTTACTGTCCATCACAATATTAACAGCAAGCATTACAAGTGACTTTTTCAACCTATTGCCAAAATCATTTCCAAAGAGTTCTGCTTTCTTGAAGTGCTGGTGATTGCATTTGCCCAAGTATGGAAAACAACAAATAGGGGAGGGATGAGGAAAGATATGATAAGATTTCTCACATAGCATTATTAACAGAGGACCTAAAGGAAACTAAAGTATGCACAAACAGGGCCATGGAAAAGCCATTGTCAGTTTTGTTGTAGCCGTCAGAGCTCTTCCTGATCTTCAGAAAGTTTGTAGAGAAGGTGCTTCCTCACACTAGCCCTGACAGACAGACGATGGCACGGGGATGAGCATACTCAGAGCACTGCTGCTTTTCGGTTTCTCTGTTGTGGCAATTCTGTTGAGTTTGCCAACCTCTGCCTGCCAGCTGGGGATCTTCTTTGTGGTCATATGGCGGCGGGTGTGCTTTGTCAAGTGATCGCTGCGCATGAAGCGACGCTCACACACAGGACAAGCAAACTTCTTCTCTCCCGTGTGAGTTCTACGGTGGCGTGACAGTTCATCTGAGCGGGCAAACTTCTTGTCACAGCCTTCCCAGTTGCAGCTGAAAGGCTTTTCTCCTGCAGGACATAAAAGAAGCATAACTTACTTCTGAGAAGCTGTGTTACAGTTTTATCAAAGAACTAACTTAAATCCTGCCTTGCAAAAACTGATGAATACCAAAGAACTGCTCATGTGTGCCGTCAACATTAGCTTAAGCTCAAGTAGCGTTCCAGAGAAAAACCATAGATTTCTATTTATTCCCTCATACCTCTTTAAAGGTTATTTAATCGAGTCTATTTTTTTCAATTATCCAAAACCCCAATTAGCCAAGATTCTTCACCTTTTTCTTTAAACTAGGTTTAAAGCTACCTTATCTGCTGGCTGAACTAGAAGCCAACTCCTGCCTCTACTCCGTGTGAGCACGCCTCTACGGCTGCTGCATGTCATCAGCAAATACTGCGGGCAAACAGGAAGCCTGGAATCGAGCCTTGGAGTCCTGCAGCTCCAGTGATCCAGCCATACACACAAACACACCACCCCAGTGAGCGCTACTGAGGAACAGCCTGTTCTGCCACCCCCATGCAGCTGGAGGTCCAGCAGGCAGCTAGGGGAGCTCTGCACGCCCGGGAATGGCAGCAGTGAGGAAGGCTGTCCACGTCAGCTTCTGCTCATCCTGAACGACTGCTTAATACCAAGCCTATCCTAAACAATGTGATCCACCGCCTACAACCCCCATAAAGCTCAAGATAAACATCTACCACATGACCCAAATGTATGGTAACACTTCGGAGCAGAACAAAAGTGTCCAGAAGAAAGGCAGAACCACAGAAGTGTTGTTATTTCAGATATTGAGAGTAAAGTGAGAGAGAAAAAAAGAGAGTGAGAGTTAAAAGAGAGAGTCTATGTCTGCTATGGACGATACCACCTAACTACTCCGTGAGCAGGACAGAAGTGGGAAGAGAAAGCTAAACTATGCTGCCTCCTGATCCTCTAAGGTGGACTGGTTAGGGGCGGGTCAGTGTGCTTGACCTCCCACTGAGTCCTAGCCTTAATCACGATACAAGGACACAGAGCTTCCTTATGGATCAGCAGCAGCACGTGCTCAAAGCAAGACACTTGTTGCTAGTCTATGTTTATCCTGTAGTGCTAGGTTAATTCAGCAGCCTGCAGCACTTTGTCTCAAGCCATAAGTAGAAGCAGCCTCTACCTCTGGGCTCTGGTTTACAAGGATTATCAGCTTCAAACAGGGTTTAAGCTTTCTCCCTAAAGGAATGGTAAAGACAAGCTGGCAAACTAATGCAAATCCTGCCATGGAAGCTGACATCCAATAAACTACAGTGTCTGTGGGGCAAGGCAGGGCGGGGGAAAAAAGCCAAGGGAAAACAAAATTAGACAAACTTTTGAATGAGCTATTCTGTACCAATCTCCCACTACGCCTGTCCCTCAACATCAAAAATAGTCCCTTTTGAGAACTCAAAGTTAGTTTTAACTTAACAGGATCTTGGAGCTAGAAAAAGGATAAGCAAAACACATTTATACTGTCTCCACACTAACCAGATTTTATGGAGCAAGTCAGCTCACATTAATTACAATTAATTTTCAGTTACCTTTAAAATTCTCTTTCTGTAACAAATAAAATGCTACATTCCTGCAGACGTTCTACTTCTTAACACAGTAGCCCAAAACCTTAATGCAATCCCATTGAGCCTAGACAAAAGTCTGGAAAAATACGCAGTTTCTGACTTTCGCTTTTCTCTTTTATTCATGTAACAATTAAGACCAACCACTTGTACTATGGTTTGCTTACATCAGACCTTTCCATGCCCCAAAAAAAGGGACTTGCACAATTCATTTCAGTCTAGTCCAGATGGCAAGATTCCACTCAAATCTAAACACACACAGACAGCAAAGCTTCGCTCCAACTAAAGCATGTGAAATTCAACTAACACTATGGGGTCAGCTGAGGTCTCAGAACAAAGTCTGTCTTGTTTTGCTTCCCCACGGAGAATGAACATTCCTCCCTTCTCTGAGACGAGCACAAGCTTCCCCATCACCTGCCTCTTCCCTTTCCTGCCTCCTCCCCCAAAAAAGTGTGAATTTCAGCACCCCAACACCAGCCAGCGCTGGAGTGACAAAGAACCCGCCCTGTTGTACACACCAGTGTGGGTGCGAAGGTGGGCTTTGAGGTGTGAACTTTTGAAATAGGTTTTCTTGCACCCAGGGAAACTGCAAACATAATTCCTCCGTCTAGAAAAGTCCATCTGGGGGGTGCAGCTTTGACCGGAAGCGATGAACACAGGAGCAGGAGCAAGGGGCAGTAACTTGGTGTTCCCAACAGTCATCACTGTTTGCGGGCACTGTGGTGTCTGTGTTACAGCAGTCTGTGGAAGAACCAGCATGACGGTCCCCTGAGGCACAGAAGGCCCCATGAGTACAGGCTGAGGGAGCGGGGCTGCCTGTGGTAAAATAGGTTTCATGGGAGTCGAGACTGTTGGGGTTGAAGGCTTGACATAGGCATTGATCATACTGCTTTGTCCATTTAAAGGGATCATTTGACAGAGAACCTGGGGGCTTGAAACAGGGGCAGGTGTCACTGGGGTAGCTCTTTTTTGCAAGTCAGTCTCGCAATTCTTTGGTAAACGGGCCTGCGGTGAAACGGGCCGGACTGGTAGCTGTCCTTTATTGGTCACAATATCACTGGAGTCATGTGCACAAGGTTGATGTACTGGAGAGGTTTTGTTAATTAAATCATCCATGGCACACGTGTCCTGTGGCAGTCTGGAATGTCTTCGGTCATCTGCTCCACACCAGTCTCTGGACATGCTGTAGCCTGAAGTT
>NW_010549488.1:0-3459 GCF_000687285.1 Phaethon lepturus | reverse complement strand
GCAGGAATGTGATGGTAAGCAGAACTATCACCTGTGTGACGTATCACGCTTGTTGCCATGGCCCTGCAAGGCTGAGGGGCAAAGGATTCAGATATCACTGGCTTCTGACTGCACTGTCGCTCTGTGTTGATAGCAGATGGCTTGGTTATGGGAGAGGCACCAATCACGGACGTGACTGAGCAGGCAGCTGTATTTGCCATGACAGTCCTTGGTTTGGAGTAAGTGACTTGTGAGGAGAGGAGCACAGCAGCTGATATCTCAACAAAGTCAGGGCTGTGCGGAGGGGTCATGCACTGCAAAAAAGAAAACACCATTATACAGCAGTGTAATTTCATAGCACAATTTTTCTCTATCTCTACTGTGAAAAAATAAAGTTAACACCTCCTTCCCAGAATCTCAGAACCTGACTTTTGGGACAAACTGATTAAGGCATGCACTGCCTCATCTGATGGCCATTCTGAATATGCTAAAAAGCATGTTAATAAAAGGACAGCAATGAGGCAGATGTGAACCTGCATAAAACATTGCATGTCTACTCACTGCACTACACAAAAACTCTCTCATTCCTTTCTCCGCAGCAATGGGTGCAGCTGTGAGAGGCTATGAGCACTCTGCTGTTCACAGAAAACAGACTAGCAACAGAGCATGACACTGTACCATTTCTGTTTTAAGCTTTCAGCAAGCCCTGGATCTTTCATCAATGATTACCCCATCAGCTGGTCGCTACTTCTGAGATAAAGACAAATGGAACTGCTCTCTCCCTTCTTACTCATCCATTTCTCTCTATGCTCTCTTGCTGCTACCACCTCTCCTTCCTCCTTTACCACTGAAACTCATGCCTGTCTCCTGTGCTGCTCAAGAGACAGTGCCACCAGTATGAGAGAAGTCCATCAACCAGCTGCCATACCCGCTCAGACCCTTTCCTCTATTATTCCCCTTTTTCCTGACATAACTGCATACTGGAAGGGTACTGGTTGAAATGGGCCTTAGCCATCTGAAACCTGAATGGCACCAAGCCCTTGTTTAATACCTACTTTTGTTACAACATAAATTGCAACAAAAAAAATTGTGATTCAACCTACATTAGTCAGCCAAAGTAGACCAATGCTCTGGAGAAATAACAGGCTACATGTACAAACACATAGCATAGAAGCTAATTAAATTGTCTATTTCATAATGGTAACCTGTACTTTCTCTTGTAATGATCAGAGTAAAGCCAAATGTCATCAAGAGCCTTTTTCATGTAGTGCTTGCAGATAAGTTGGTGCCGAATCACTGAGGCTCACTCTGCCATTCTCTCCCAAAGCACTCCAAGAAGCCTCCAACAGCCATTCAAGACAGCATCCTCAGCACATCAGTTAAATTAAATAACCTGTCAGCAAAGGCATTCACATTGAGATTCAACAAGGGATCAAACCCCTACATCTGCCATTCCAGAGACAGCAGAAAAACCCAAACTCAACATGCCCACCTCACCATTCCACGTACACACACACAGCACTGGCTATCCTATAGCTATTCTACACAGGGACACATGAGCAGGCTCTCTTTTCCAGCCAAGTTAAAACATTGCAGAGATGTAACATCCAGATGTGAGGCATATTTATTTTGCATCCATGTTTTCCTTACCAGTGTAGATAAATAGTCCTTTGGTAATTCAGACGTAGCCTCAGTGTGCATTGTGAAATCACCAGAATCCGAGAAGGGCGTCAGTGGCCTTATCTTTAATATGTCACCTTTCTGCGATCTTTGACCCCAGGAGCTCATACAAACAAGCGCTTCAACAGCTTCAATGTCATTCTGCTCCAAGGTGCTGCAGGTAGACCTTTCGCTGTCATGACGCTGCCTTTCACGGATAGACTCATAGATGTCCACAATGTCAACCTAAATGTAACCGGATTACCGGCTATTAGGACAAGTCAGAATACAAAGCCGACACCACCCACATACTGTTTGCTTGCGATGAAGGTCATCTGAAAGAGATCCCATGCCTGGGGCAAGGTTTTCACCAACCAGCTCAACTCTTGCCCTCCCCCACCAGCTCATCTCCCCATTGGGGGGGGTGGGGGGTGGAAATACCAAAACAGGTATGATTTGCAGGAAAGGAACAGATAACTGTGTAGCTCAAATTTCCAGAGTTACTTTCCTGGATTACACCACTCTGAATAAATATATCTCATGCCTGCATACAAGCAAAAAAAGAAAAAAACACAACTGACTTCCAACCTCGTTTAGACAAGGCTGTTTCCTGGACCCCAAAGATGACTGCTGTTCAGCACTAATCTCATTCTGGTAACATTTAGAAGATAAATTTCAGCTGACAGCAAGATGCTTGAAGGCACGATCACCGATTCAGAGTACCACACCTTACAAAAGCATTTTAATCTTATTTTTACCAATAGGGAAGCCAGGGTTGGGGGGAAGGAAGAGAAATAGTCTTCAAAGTGCAGTGGGAATTATTTGTACTGTACTTTAGAAAGGTATGATACTAGAGAGGTGCTAGGTATCCCAAAGTGCGCTAGGAGTAACATGAGAACAAATGTAATCATATTGATTTGCTTCCAAATGCAAGCATCACACAAAGTCTGTGTGCGTGCACGTGTATGCATGCATGCAAAGCACTTGCCTTCTCTGTGAAAGGATACCTCAGCTTCATAAAGTGCGCTCAGTGCTTGGCAGCAACTCCAAAAGCTACGTTGCACTGTTGGTTTATCGCTCACGTGCCAGCTCAGGCTCAACTAAGTGTTCAGTCTTTAGGCACACCAATGAACAGTGAAGGCTGGGATTCATAAGCATGGACCAAGATTCTGGAGCCTAATGCTGTTCTACAGCATGCTTATCTACTGCAGCAAACTAAAAAACACCACTACACCGTTAGCACAGCCTAGAGGGAACTGTACTTGTTGGGTGACATCACCTACACACGTAAGTCAACAAGTTTTGTTACTGAGTCTTGTTAAGCAACATGGAATGATCCTGGCTCAACAGTGTCACAAAGATGCAAAGCTGCGTGACATTGCCTCCACCACAGGGATGTGCATGGCAAACATGTTAAACATAAACAACACACCAGCACCGGACTCGGAGAGGACTTTCGCCTAGAACAAGAGGTACCATGCATGAATATGCCAAGGCTGGGGGCAGGAAGGGGTTAAAGCGCTCTAAAACAGGGATCCAAGTGATTAACTGCCCTGAGACACTTCTAAGAATTTCCACTGAAAGCAATGTAGAACGCGAAGGAGGGCAAAAAATGATGTCGCCTGCAAGCCTGGACCTAGAACGCCTGTCAGATGAGAGCCCCAACAGGCGAGGCTCTGCACTGAGCTGCCAGAAAACCTACTTTCCTCAAAGCATGACTTCAGGCAACCAAGCCAGCAAGTCTCTTTTCTTCCAACCCTACGTTTCAGGAGAGCAGTTTTCCCTAAAGAAACATGAAAAAATACTCCCCGTTTCAAAAAA
>NW_010549487.1:0-10737 GCF_000687285.1 Phaethon lepturus | reverse complement strand
AGCAAAATCTCCCTGTTCAGCCAGGCTTGTCATCTTCGGCACCAGGTCTTCTTAGGGCACATGGGGACTGCCTGCTCCTGCACTTTTCAGATCTCCTTCTTGAAGAATGTCCAGCCTTCCTGGACCCTTTTGTCCTTCAGGACGGTCTGCCAAGGGACCCTCTCAAGCAGTGACCTGAACAGGCCGAAGTCTGCCCTCCAGAAGTCCGTGGTGGTGGTTTTGCTGACCCTTCTCCTTACTTCACTCAGAATTGAGAATTCTATCATGTCATGGTTGCTAAGCCCAAGATGGCCTCTGACCACCACATCTCCCACCGGTCCTTCTCTGTTTGTAAACAGCAGGTCCAGTATATAGATATATGATATAGAGAAGGCCAAAAAATATGTTCAGTTCTCTCTTTTTGGATCGTTGTTCATAGAAAAGTTCAAATATGAGCAATTAATAGAAAAATCCTGGAACAAATAATCAGACAACTTCTAAACTCCTGGAAGAAAATGATTGGATGAGGGATAGACATGGGCTTGTGAAGAACAAACACATTGAACAAACTTCATTTCCTTCCCTGACAAACGAACAGACTTCACAGCTTGGGGAGAAGCAGTAGATTAGATTTAGATAAGTTTTCAATACCATCTCACATAACATTTTCATAAGTAAGCAGGAAAGCATGGTCTTGATGAAGTATTTGTAGGACTGATGCGAAACATTGCTAGCTTTAGCTTTGTTTATCTTTCTGTACCTCAGGAGCAGTTACCTGTGACTCACTACCAACATGCAAGAAAGTAGTAAGTTTTGCAAATGATCTGCAGGGAAGCTGTGAACCAGCTGGGTGCATAACCCAAAGGGAAGGCTTGAAAGGGTAAGAAATGGCACAGTACACGTCTTCGGCTATGTAAAAGGCACTTCAGAGAGAAAAAATACTCTGTTCCAAATGGCCATGATACACAGAACAAAAAGTAATGGGCTGAGAGATTAGTAAGGGAAAAATGAGGTTAGATACTAGATTAGATACACGGAATATTTTCTAATAGTAAAGACAGGGGAGCACTGCAGTAGATTACATGGGAAGAGTTTGCAATTGCCATCATTAGAAGTAATTAAGACATGTACAGCTGATCTTGTCTTAGGACCAAAGGTTAGACTATATTACTTCTTGGGGTCACTTCCAGCACTATTTCTTTCTGATTTTCCCAGAGGAAAAATGGTGGAAAGTTGGTATATGAGAATTAGAACAAATGTGAAAAATTCAAAGATCCAGGAAAAAGATAAAAGATGGTTATGTGCCTTACATACGAAAAATAAAAGAAAACAGAAAAAATTGCACAGAATGTATTTTAAAATATTGTCCTCAAATTTTGCTTAATCTTGAGCTTGAGTAGATGGAGAGTTAATTTTGCCTGCTTTCCCCATGAGAAGAACTAGAGATTAAAGATATAGCACTATTTTCATTCAGTAGATAGAAACCCTCTGGATACCAGACCAGAAAAAAAATGAATAATTTGCAGTGAGCAGTATTTTCAATAAGTTCATCAGTTTTTACAGTTTGTAGACTAGCTGTGAGCTGACTGCAGTGTCCTCAAATGACTTCATTATTTATGCTTATCTGCCGATATACTTGGGAGGAGGGTCCTAGGGATTTGTGTCAAAATATTTTAAATTTTAAGTATTATTTGGTTTTATTTGGTTTGATAATCCCTCAGCATTTTTCTCCTGTTCACCCGTCAAATGAGTGTTCACAAATATAAAATTAAGCATACCCTCTGCTTTCCAGATTCCTAACTAGTAATAACATAAGTACTTAACCTTCCACCCACATCTGACAACATTTTAAAATGCCAGTTGAAAGCTACAACACTGTTGACTTTCCTAACTTTAACACTGATTCTACGGATAAGAGACAGCCATCTAAATGTGAAATGATTGTGTCAAATCCCTTGTAAACAGTCAATAGCTGATCAAGAAGTAGGGATGGACTGTAGATTTGAAGTCAACTGAGCAATGTTGAGATCTGCAGTAGGAAAGGCCAACTATTTCCTTTTTACAGCCAAAGCCATCTTTCCTGGAATGCTTTTGTGCTTGAAGGTGGATACCAGGCTTATTTGGGTTAGAGTAGGAGCTGAATGCAACTGATAATCCACGAGAAAAAAAAAAAATCTCAGGCAGGTGAAACAAGTTATATTGAACAGGAAAGGTAAAAAAAATGTAGAGTTCTTGCTCAAGCAGAAATGAATGAGGTTTGAATTCTTTGTGTTGGAAGGCAGTCCCCAACAGTTGCCCCTGTGCACAGTGGCTTGGTGTCTCCCCGGGGATGCCACCCCCAGCTCCTGCTCAGTTCAGGGGCCCACTCAACACCCACCAGCTGGTGTTGCTTTCCCTGCTCCAGGGCTTTATCCCTTTGGTCACTTTGCTCCTCTGAGGAGTTCAACAGGACCTTGGGCTTTTACTGAGTTAGTGAGGCCATCTAAATGCAGGTTTCTCCAGCTGCTTGTGACTCTAATCCTGGACTTTCATTAACAAAGGATGATAAGAAATGTCACAAAAGTAAACACTTAATTCCATTTGACCCAACCGTATTATTATAATTTGTTAGAGCCAATCAAAGATACACTTTTTCCATTTCACCACAGAGAAGTCAACAATTTACCAAATTCTATTTATAACCCATCTGCAATATGAGAACATAGCCAGAAGAAAAAACTGAGACTTTTTTTTTGACTGTGAGTCAACTGTGTACTGAGATGCTGTACTTTTCGGGAGGAGAAACCCAGTCTGGAGAACAGTCACACAAACCACCATAGGAAACCAGGAGTACTTTCAATGCCCAAGGGGGCAAGGCACAAGGCAATGTAAGTGTCTGCCACAACAGTAACTCCAGTCAAATAATGAACCAAACCTTCTTTTGTTTAATTAATTACCCAAAGCTTCAAATAGTGCAGTAATACACAGTATACACTGTGTACATACCCCTGGAGCTATAATCAGACTGCAGCAGCCACACGTAAAAGAGTTCATAGCATTTAAATTTTCTAACCTCTTCCTAACGGATGTCTGCCTTTATCTAAAAGCTTTTAAAGCAAATGTGGATGAATGTGTCACCTTATTGCTGTTGTGAAGGAGCACAAGGGTACCTGCATAACTGATAGGATGCTGTTTGACTTCTGTAAAGTAATTTCCCCTGTGCAGCTGTTTCTTTCAGAAATGGCACTCTGTGTCTTCAGGGCACACTGGTCAGATTATAGTTTTTTAATTTTTTAGTGCCCTCAATGATGGCCGTTGTCAGAGTCTTTAAAAATCAGGCTTAATATGAAGTTAGTGGGGTTTCTGAATCCATTACTTCTGTCCTTTTTTAACAAGTGTCCTTCCATTCTTTGGGACGTTCACAGGAGACCCATACTTGCTCTGTGTAAGGTGAAATATGTCAGCTGGACCCTTCGTGTTGGATATAGGACCATCTCCAAGGAGGATATTAGTACAGATGATCAATAGAATTTGAACAACCTGGGGATAAGTGGCATATCCACTGAGTTTCACTATGGTGGTGTCAGCAGGGCTGGTGGCTGCTCATAGCACTCGTAGCTCTGCTCTTTGCATGACTCGAAATCAAACTTGCCAGGAAGTTGAGAGGCCAACAGAAGTGTGAATACATGTATTTACACTGAAATGATTAAAACTAAAGGAGCCCACATAGAAAGGGAAAGAAGATTTCCTCTGCAGGCACGAGGCAAGTGCACTCTTTTCCAATCTGTAACTCAATGTGCTGCCTTTGTGGCGAGCAGAGCCCAGGTCCTGCTGGCAAGAGTGGGGCAGGGGAAATGTCCAAACAGGAAGATTTTACTTTTCAGTGTTAAAGATCAATGTATGAGTTGGCATAACTGTGCACCAGCATGGGATTCATGCCACTTTATACTGGCCAAGGATTTCACTGCAAATAGCTTTTGCGCTTTGTTATCATATTTGTTTTTATGCCCCTGCTCCTCTGTGGTCTCTCTTGCACCCCTTGCTTATAATACCACATCAAAGAAAATTCACACGCTCTTCATGGGCATGTGAATCTGCACCCTGGAACTTCTGCAGGTAGTGACAAGGACATAGATGGACCTCAAGAAATCATAAACACGACTGAATAATTAGATTTCCATGCAGCGTGAATGGCAGGGAGGAAAGAAGTGCCAGTGAACCCATGACCGCAAGCCTTCTTATCACAGAATAAAAATCAGATAGAGGCAAGGCACTGTACATGTGCTTCTAAGCCACTATAAATCCCTAAATGGATTGTGCACTGTATGAAAGGCAAGGGAAATAGGCCAAGCCTGCACTGGGCAGCAACCTGAAAGGCTACAGCAATGTGCTTGAGTGAATTGCAGTGCTTCAGGACGGATGCATTCAGCTGCTGTTTCTCACAGCATGAATAACAATGCTACAGCACCCCGACAAGGCACATCTTTAATACTGCTCCGGTTTCATTAGAGCTCTTTCCTCAGGGACCTCTTTGTCCACCGAATGCTTCTTTTCTCCCTACCTGATGTGTCGTTGTGCCCGTGGAGACATATTTGAGTTTGTAAGAATCTTTACATGGCCTTACACTCTGCCTGAGGGATTATGTGCCTCGCGTGCTAGGCTGTGTCCTTTTGTTTCAGCCTCTTCTGCAATTTCCCGGAGCAGCGTCAGCTGGATTAGGCGGCTTTGTGTGTACTCAGCCAAGGGGCACCTGACCTTTTTGCATGGAGGTTCTGCTACTAAAATGGGAAAAGTAGATATTTTAAAAAGAAACAGATAAAGAAAAGAAAAGAAGACATGTTTAGAAGGATACTTTGCTGTTAGCAGTTTAAGAGGGCTGAATTAAAATCTTGAAACATGCATGCTAAGTGCCTAGGGCAGCCCATTGGAACGTACTTCTGTCTGCTACTGGCAGGTATACTAGAGGAGGCAGACATGAGGTTAAGGATTCCCCTGATGCTTCCCCATATGTCCCAATCCCCAGGGCACACAGTACACTCATTTACCAGGAGAGACTGCTCCCTTAAAGGGTGCGAGTTTAGCTCTGTTACCAGATCTAAAAGGTGTGAAAGCATTCAGACTGGATTGAAATTATGCTCTGCACATCCTGGATAGGGACTAATTTCACTCTGACTACTAGATTTTGGTCCTCAGCCCTCCTATCCAGCCCACGCCATTCCCTTTTCGTGCAATAAGTACATTTCTTACACATACAACCCTAGCTAAAAAGGATTTCCCTGTCTCCTTTACTGTTCTCGCAGCCCATCTGCATCACCCCCATGGGGAATTTCATCCATAATATGCTAAGGGCCCCTGCCTGTCAACCAAGAAATAATTAAAAATGCTTTTCAAAAAACAGCAACAAAATGGAAGAAAAAAAAAAAGATGATGAGTCAGAAATTCTTATACACAAACTGAGACTCCAACAGGGCCATCTCGAGTCAAAAGCTAACGCAGGTATGAATAACAGCTACAGAACTGTCAAGAGAAATTCAGAGAAGGCAGAAGTGCTTAATAAGAGAGTTGTTCTGTCAATATTCAGAGGGGATTAAAGGAACAACTGGAGTAATTACAGCCCTCAGCCTGACACTGATCCCAGGCATAATATTGGAATGCCTGATATGACACTCAATAAATAAAAAGTTAGAGGGTAATTTGATTAATGTCAATTAGCATGGCCTTAAAGAAAAATAGATCTTTCCAAGCTAATCCTCTTGTGATTAATTTAAAATGTGATTGCTGGAGGAAATTAAGGTATGCAATGTGCTTCCGTAAGGCATTTGATGTTGCACCACATGGCATTTTGATTAAGGAACTGCAACAATACAGTATCAAGATAAAATAATGAAAATAGTTTAAACTGGATAAAAACCCCATATTGAATATGACTGTAAATGGCAAATCTTCAACAGGAAAAGCAAGTATGTCCCCAAAAGGATTGGTTCTTTATCCTGTTCTGTCCTTGTCAATAAAGAAGAATAAAACACAAACTGCTTCCTGATTAAGCCTGTAGTGACATGAAGTAGATCAGAAAAACTGAAGGATCACTGACAAGGAGCAAATGGAATAACACAGGGAAAGATCCAGAAACTGCTGGTGTCATTTGACTATAGCCTACTGCAAAATTATGCATCTAAAAGCCAAGAATGTGGGTCATAATTTTAGTTTAGGGAAGAGAAATTCTGGAAATCACTGGGGAATTTTCTTGGAAAACTAGCTGAACAGGACCTTCCCATACCAAAAAAGTGGCCAAAATTTGCTAGCTTGTGTGTTTAATGAGGGCAATATTGTAAGAGTATGAAGGTTATATTACCTCTTTAAGTGATGATGCAGACTGTCTGAACCTTGAAAGTGAGAGTTCTCTTCTATCCAGCAAGCTAAAGATTTATTAAAATAGCTTTATTAAAGCTGTTACAAGATCCAGTGGCTGGAAGACCACAGAAGACAGATTGCAAATAGAAATAAATTAATTTTTGCTTTTTTTAACAGTAACAATGAAGTTTGTTTCTCTACAAGTGTATTTTTTAACTGAAGATAGTATGATTTTCTGAAGGATATGGGCTAGTTCTCAGAGACAGATAGACCTGGGAAAGTCCAATAACCAGTGCCATAAAGACGAGCTGATTAGATGATCAAATAGTCAATGAGCCACGCTCAGAATCATCAGTTATTGGCACCAGCTAATATGGCAAATTCTGCTTTTGAAAGACAAATTAGTTCTGATCTGACAACCTTTGCTGAATTTGGCAGTGACAATTAACTTCAGAGGGCAGTGTGTTATAACAGTTATGTTTTGCATAATTATTGGTCAAAAAGAGGTTCTTAAATAACAAGATTATAACTATTTGTATTTTAAAAAATAAAGACAAACAAATACCACAATATTCTCCCTCGGTAGATGTACCCTGAGGTACACAGTGGTTTTCAGTAAGCTTCTTCCTGGAATCACCTACTTCCATGGGTGGCCATGTGGTGGACCCATCAACCAGCCACAAATGATCTGTCTGGCCATTGCTCACAGGACTCACACATTTCAAATACGGCTTCAGCATCAATTTTAACTTTTCAACTAAACACAAGGTATTTGTATAGCTTATCTTGGATTTATTCAGGGATAAACACAAGAATGCGACAACTGAGCGAAGCATTTCCAAGCTACATAGTCTACTGGCAGCCTCTGGGCTGCATTCGAAGCACTCTGCACCTCTCAGTATGTCCAAATTCCATACCTGCCGTATTGACAGCTACATCTGAGCCAGCCATCAGGGGCTGGTAGGGAAGTGTTTCTAGGAAACAATGCATTTTATCAGGAGGTAGCTGTCTTTAGTCACTCAGGTGCACTACCTTCCAGCAGAGGCTGTCTCACTGTTGAGGACAGCAGCTGGCTAATGTATAGAGAGCTGCACTGTGGGATCTTCCTCATGGGCTTGTGAGAGTATTTTTCTAAGTGTGCAGAGCCAGTGACATGATTAATGCTATCAAGTTCCATGTTTCTATTCTTTTTTGTTTTGACAGAATCTGGTATCTTGAATGTCTATGGTCAACCTGTCCCAATGGCTTCCTACGTTTCCCCTCACTGGAGTCACTTTTCCTTTTGACACAAAGAAATCTGGATGCTTTTATTTTCCTCTGTGAATATGCTGCAGCTTCTCCAACTTTGTAATTCTGAGATATTTCATGGTTTTCCACTAACATTGGAACATGACTCTAGATCGGAGCAGCTCTAAACAACAATATTCCTTGAATATCTGTGCTCAAATGATGCGAGTCCGACATTTGGAGGCACTGAATCTCTGTGAATTATACATGGTCATTTGGAAAATTACCAGTTGGCTCATTTTGCTCTGCTACTGATCTTAATCACTATAAACACTGATGCCTCAAAGCAGCAACAAAAAACAAACCGAAAAGGTATTATGAACTGCACAGAAACACACCAGGAAGAGAACAGCAAACAGGACCCACAAATCTCTAACATGTAATTCGAATTTCAGTAACCAACTTCTAAAAGCTGCTAGATGGGTTATCACCGATGACCCAAATCGCACAGATAAACTTGTCTGACACAGTTTCACCGCCACAGCTGGTACTGTTTACCATCTCTGGATCTCAAGCTGCCTGCAGTCCTTCTTGGTCTTCAGATCTGTGACAAAACAGAAATGCCACAGCAGAGATTCCCACTGTGTCTCCCTTTAGCCTGTTGCCAGTAAGTATAACCCCGCTGGTGTGCAATTGCTCTGTCCTACAGACTCCAGGTGAAATGGAGTTATTTCAGCCCATTTTCTCAAGCAATTAATTCCGTGTCAAAAATTCTTGTACTGCATACAGCTTGGATTTGCACTCTTTTTTTTAGATTTTCTTGTAACTGAAGCAATTGTCTGCTTTATTGTCTCCCAGGATCTCAATTTAGCAAGCAAAACATTCATTTGCCCAGTTTGTCTTACAGCTGTTGTTAACATCTTTGTACAAATAATGAGCTGGATCCACAGTGAAGCACATCGTGTATCTCCACCACCTTAGCTTCTGCCCCTATGTTTCCTTGTCTGCAGATACCATGTGGTGTAATATGGGAAGATACGAGACTGTAATTAGTAGAACATTAGTCTGATTGGAATTTTTAACTGAAAGAAGATACTAATAAGAGTATTTGCAGCAAGAGACTGCAAGTGTACAGGAATCAACAGATGATTATGTAGCATAGAAATCACTGCCATTGGCAAATGAGCAAGCTTAGTATGTCTGTAGAGCTTCTTGAGTATTAGAGCATCCTGCCTGTCCCTCTGCAGAATGAGGGGGTTCATCAGGTGTCAGCCCAGACCATTGTTGGAAGTGGCTCATGCCATTGAAGGAAACAAAAACAAACAAAAAAAACCCCACACAAAGAAACCGACAAGCTGTTCTGCCAGTCTGACCCAAGGGAAAACTTCCGTTCAGATTACAGGACCGGTGATCAGCCTAATCCTGGGCACACAGGAAAAACACATTAAGCAGACACCTAAAAGCTTTCCCAGGACAAGTTTGAACAGGAGACCTCAGTGCCCAGTGTCCTGCCTCCATCTGTTGCCAATCTCCGGTGCACTATCTTTCCTCTTCAACCACTTACAACTGATGAGCCCATCAACACTTAGGAGCAGTGCACCTGACAGTCCAAACTTTGTGCAGGTTCCCCACGTACACAAGTTCCATGGGCAACAGCAGATCTTTACCTGACATCACACACTGTTAGAGACGAGGATGGATGCATGACAAAACTCATCTGGGCTCTCACTGTACCTCAGAATGGTTGCAAATGGCAAGAGGTGTTTGATGAAGCACCGTGTGGCAAAGCCCTACCGCTGGATGGCAGAGTCTGTTTCCACTTACGGCGGGGTCTGCTGACGTAAAGGTGATGCGTGCGGTCCTATCCATCCATTACGGGTGCTCCATCAGGATGGACCTTCTGGTGTTGGGCAGCTTGCTCACAGTCAGGAGGTGCCCCTTTGCCCGGTTTAGCCTCTTTGGTTTCCAGTGTTACCTCCATGGAGGCTGCTGAGATTTCTTAGGGATTTAGCAGAGCTAAAAAGTCATAACTTTAAATCCTGTCATTTCCCAAACTGCATGGCCAGAAGCAGGTATTAACTGTCAAGTCTTAGTGATGTCACAGATTTGTGTTTGGAACAGAGCTTTTATTAATTTCAGTCTTCATATAATTTACAATTTTTTATTAGTGACATTTTTATGTTCCTTCTGCCTCACAAATTATCATTGATCTCTTGAGATTTTATTGAAGTATTTGACAGATTCATTTCACATTAAAGTGATAAAGCAATGGGGCTTGGATGTGAGACCATCAGCCTCAGTATCTGGTTTCTTACTATTCCAAAAAATCATTTGGGAGCTAGAATTTTTATTAATACAACCACTGTCTAGAGCCAATATATTTATCCCATGCCATAGTTTTAATTTCTCCTGTTGGTTTGCAAGAACATTTGAATCTTTGTACAAGTATGAGCTGAGACTTAAGAGGAAGTCTTGATGTTTGCATTTCTTTCCTGATGAGCATATGGTGAGGAACGGGCTCATTTTCCTATACAATCTACTGAAAAGGTCTTTATGGTACTTTCTGCTCTTACACCTGGGACATCCAACTTAGACCAGGCTTCTCATCACACTATACAGCGGAACTTTGCATACCTCCAAAGGTGAAGTTTCCACGGCCTCTCTGAGCAGCTTTTCCCTTGTACCTTGCTGCAGCTTGGGACTGTCACCTCTTGCCTTTTGCTGAGCATCACTGAGAACAGGTCTATCCATCCTGGAAAGCATAAAAAACTCCTGAAAGCGCTGTCACTGTTACTGGGCGAAGCAGCGCTTCCCACGCTGACCTGGGAGCGGTGATTAAGCAGGGGACAGCCAGCTCAGCAAGGTCACAGAAGCCTTGACCTGCCGCAAGCAGAAGCTGCATAGGGAAAACAGTGCACCAGATGTTGAAAAGGAAGGGCTACAGCATTGGGGTTATAATGTGGTAGGTGAGCTGTGTTACAGAAAAAGCCAGTCCTTTTTTGTGGTTGTTTTTTTTTTCAGCTTACACATGTGGTTTCACCATTGTTTCTTCTTTTCCCTTCCAAACCAGGTCAATGCCTGTTACATGAATCTGTGCATGTCCCACTAAAACAGTCATGTGCAGAGGCCATTGAAAAGAGCCACTGAAGTGTATGAATGAGCATGAGGTGTGAGAAGTACAGCACAACTAAGCAGTCTCAT
>NW_010549486.1:0-15231 GCF_000687285.1 Phaethon lepturus | reverse complement strand
ACGAGGTTTATTCCCGATTTCGGTGACACACACAGCAGGGGATAGGATACTGGAGCTAAGGAAAGGAGTTTGCTTTCCAGTATGACTTTGCCCAAAGTTGAGAGGCAACAGTGTATTCATCTTGCTGGGAAGTGATTGAGATAAATACATCAATCATGGGGCGCAGGTGCCAAGGTATATGGCACAGCCAAGGACTCACAGGAAATGCAGCCAGATGGCATTGTATATTTGTATTCCTTATTCAGCTCTGACTTAAGTACTGCTGCTCCAGAACAAACTTCTGGTCTTTGAACAGCCCTGAAGTAATTGTGTACCAGGCTGCCTCCACCTGCAGAGACAAGGAAGAGAAAGACAGCAGGAGCACTGTGCAAAAACACCTTGGACACTCCTCTGGGCCTTGTGTCTTTTTATGCCACGAGGGGTCCCAGCAGGCTGGGAAGGTTGTTTTCAACCCAAAGTGGTGTCAGCTCCTGCTGGGAAGAAGTCTACAGAAAGAGCAGAGCATTGGCAATGATAACGTAAGTTAGCACCTACAAGAAGAGAGGCGAGAAACCCTTATGCTCAACTTTGACACTTACTGTTGTGAGAAGAATGGAGCTTCAGCCCTGAATGTAGTCCCCACCGCAAATAAGGTACTTCTCACCCTCCCTTCTACGTGTTCCATATTTATCCATGTCCTTCTATTGGTCAGATGACATCTATTCCGAAATAAATCCCTATAAGCCTGCAACTAACTAATAATCGGGAGCAATTTAGTTCCCTGCAGTAGTAAGTGAGGTATTTGCTTAAAGATAGAAGCTGAACCATGTTTAAACCGATTTTAAGTCTGTGCCTACTTCTTTGACAAACTGAGTTGATCTCAACTTGCAGACAAGACAGAGCTTGCTACTTGGTTTATATATACACCTTCTAAGGCTGAAAAAGTCACCTCTAATGTAAGCTTGTACTCAGCTAAGTCTGATCTCAGTCCTGTTGCCTATGCACAGACATTTATCACAGATCATGGCCTTTGAAGGCTCTACAGAAAAGCTGCAAATAGAAATTGCAAGTGATGGGAAAATAATACACTTGGCAAGAGTCTTGTAGGTGAAATATTGCCTAAGCTTAACACATTTTTTTATATTTAAGGACAGCAGAGAAAAAGTCCTCTACCATGAAAAGAGACACACAATGCCAGGGCCTGAAGTGAGTAATTACACTGCTTTAACACAAAGCAGCAACTGAAGTCTGATCCTGACTAGTTGCTTAGCACATCCCAGTTTTGCTGATAAACAACTGGAACTGAATAGCATTCAAGCCCAGCCCAGCCCTCCATGGATATTTAATATTACCCCATTATTCATAATCTGCTGGTAAACTTTGTTCACTAGCTTCAGATAAATTGTTAATTAAAAGAAAGCCTTCATGCAGTCTCAAACATCTCTACAGAATAATTCAATAGTCACGCTTTGCTGGGTAGGTTGTTAACAGCCACTCCTCTGTTAAGGCAGCAGGGAGGCATGTCCCTTCACAGGGATGCAAAGTGCAGTAGGAAGTTATGTAGGCATTACACATCCCCATGCAGGCCCTTTTGGGTCCTTGGACTATACATTAGTAGCCACCTCCTGGACATCGGTTTACCCTGGCATCTCCACAGAATAAAAGATCAGGTAGTGATTTTAGATTTGCACATCACCCCAAAAGTTAAAAACTAATGCAACACGTAAACAGTGAAGACAGACTGATGATATTGGTCTTTTGCGAGACAGAAAACAGTGCTGCTAGGAGAGAAGCACTGCCCATAAAAAGAAATATGTATCAACACTGCCTCAGTGACACTCAAGTTGGACACATCGCAGCATCACAACTGAGAGAAGAGGCAGACAATGCTTCCGAAGTATATAAACATGCCACCCCAACATGGTCCATAAATTTATGGACAGATCTGAACTGGGACGTTAAAAGTGGATTTTGATCTTGAAACACATACTGCCAAATGGAGCACAGAGTAGATGCTATCATCCTTGTACCTGTAGTAACTGCCACAGGAATAAAGTCCATCAGAAGGTCTCAGTCTGCTTCCCCAAAAGTGAATCACTACTAAACTTTCCTCTCTGCAAAAGGAAAGGAGATGGTAACACACAGATCTGATGCCAGAATCCAAGCATTACCACCCACTAGATGCTCTTTCTGCCACACTCCAATTACTCCAAAACATACTTGGAAAAACTAAGAGATAAATGGGTCAATATGGACTAGTAAAGAGAAGTAAATTAGAAAAACTTGCTATTTTAGCATCATCCTCTCTACAGAGGGGCACAAAGCCAAGGCAGATAGGTCTAGAGCACATTTAGTTAGGAAGTCACCATGTCTTATCTCAGTAAGACTGAATAACTCATCCATGCTTTAGAAAACTTCCATTCTTACCCTCAGCAGTGAATACAGTGATATACTCACATGAAGAGGTATACAGAAACATAACAGAAGAGAGACCAGCTCAAAACACTGTTCCCCTCAGTAACCATACCAACAAATAAGACAAAGACATCTGTTTGGCAGAGGGATCTGGTTCTCTTTTTGGTAATACCTTTTAACTTAAACAGCTGCGTTCGAGTCAAATAATGAAGATAGTCACAAAAAATAAAGGATGTATTTTTCTCCAAAGATCAAAACCGTATGTAACATAAGACATTCGTATCAGAAAAGTTCAGTGTCCAGAAAAAAAAAAAACCTTCCTGCCATATAAAAAAAAAAAGATACTGCAATTGCTTTACTGCTCAAGAATTTCCTTCCTCAAACTGCTTAATTGTTCTCACAAAGTTTCTTCAGTAACTTGCTTTTAACTACAACGTACAAACAATTATTCTTCACCACCCTCATCTTATCTAAAGCTCTTCTTTTGTTCTGGAGAGTTTTGTCGCATGGTCCTCTATAAATTTGCTCAAATGCTCTAAATCTCTGTCCCCGCCTTCAAACTTAATAGGGTTGTTCTTCTTATCCCTTGGAGCAAAGTAGATAGTGGGGAATCCCTCCACTTTGTAGTGGTCACTCGTCACATCGTTGGCAGTAGCATCCATCTTGGCTATGACTAGATTTTTCTCATTCTTGTATTTTTTGCCTAGCTCAGTATACACCGGTTCTAGTTTCTTGCAGTGTCCACACCATGGGGCATAGAACTCTATGAGAACATCATTCTTTGGATCCATTACTATGGTATCGAAAGTTTTACCCACTACCACTTTCACAAGCCCTTTGTTATTTTTTGGCACTGGCTGGGACTTCACAACAGGCTTCAGTTTTCCTAGAAGGAAGCAAGCCACACACCATTGTTAGAATACAGTAAAAGCAATCCTTACAATCTCCCCCAAGAAGAAAGGGCAGAAGTACATCCTCCCACCAGGGTAAAAAACCATTGCACCAGTAAGTGAATTTATCTCTGCATGAAGCATAGGATAGCTTGCTGGTGATATTTTCACTAGGTGATAACCTAGTGAAATACAGAAAATAATTTGTTTCACAATTCACTAACACTTTTCTCTCTCTTTTTATGGCTGTCCATCCACAATGTGTTAGACAGTGATTTATTTTATTAGTCCCAAATATGAATGGTCAACTCACATTTCAAAGCTGCAAGAATATTTTAGGCTTGCCAAACACGCTCAGTGTTAGAATATAGCATTGATCTATGTCCTATATAGTACAGTACAAGCAAAGTTAATGAACTGAGATTTAAAAGGAAAAAGAAAAAGGAATAAACATCCAAACACCCAATAAACATCCAAAAGCTTTAAGCTACAGAGCACTGTGAGGTTGCATGTATGACTTTATTGTATCCACAGCCTCAGGAAAAACTCTTGGAAGGGAAAACAAAGCAAATGGCTTAGAGAATCCTATTTTAGAAACTGTACCTTTTTTGAATGCCAGTACAAACTGCCTGAGTACACCTGAGTCAAACTCTTCTGGCTCCATGGCATATTTCTTGCCACCTTCATCCAGAATGGCAACATTGACATCCTCTCCACTCTCAAGCAGGCCCAAATCTTTTATTTCAGAAGAATAATCTTCCTCATCAGAGACAGCAAACACGTATTCAGGGAAATCTTTGGCCACTTCCAGGACTTTGCCTCTCCAGTACTGGGTAGCTGAAAGAACAGAACACAACAGGATTAGTAATTTCTAGTTATGGCTTGCTTCCTCCCAAAGTGGAGGAACAGTAATCTTAGCTAACTTACCAACACGATAGTCGAAACTGAAGTCTACAGAATAATAGACAACCACTAGGGGACGTTTAGCGTATCTTTTAGCATCATTAGAAGGCTTGCGATGACCAACTAGAGGCAAAGCATGTTTTAGCACGTGCTCTTTAATCTCCGATCCATCTGTAGAGTCCTGCTTAAAAAAATTGGGGAAAAAAAGCTCAGACAAATGGATTTAAGTGGCATTTCTGTTACACACTCCTGGAAACTAACATTGACACACGCATGAATGAGAAAGAGGGGCATGTTTTAAACAATGCCATCACCTTATTCTTCAAATCCTTGAGCACTAAAGATAATTTAGTATTCTACCCTTAAACTGAATATTGTAATGGTAAATTATTATTTGAATATGTAACCTCTGGGTTTATTTTATAAAACTTTCTCGAAAAGCAATACAATTTCAGGGGACAAACAGGTTGCCTCAAATATCTAGTGGGGTACTTCCAACAGGAAGATGCCAACTGCTCACATACACAAAGAAAGAGAACCTTCAATCTGCACCCAAATTTTCTAGCTGTGGACCAGCTACTCACTTTAAGATCCAAAACATGCATCTTGGGCTCGTGCTTTGACTGAAATTTTTCTGGCTGCAATACAACCAGTTTTCCTGGAGATGCTTTCAACAGTTTTGCAATCTCGTTGCTGAAGGTATGGTGGAACTTGTAATCTTCTCTTAAACTGTTAGCTGAAAAATTAAGATTAGGGAGAAGGAAAAGTCATCAAGAAGTGATCTGAGAGCCTCCAACTGAAACCTTGATACTGCACTGTAAGTAAACCCTCTTCTCATTTTCAACACAACATGGAACAACCCAGACTCTTGGGGAACAGCTCTCATCCAAGGGTGGGAAGCATTTGAAAATGCATGTAATTTGAGTAGCACTATTTGAATGCTACTCGATGAGTTACTCTACATATTCAAAAACCTTGAACAGCTTCCAAAATATATACCGTGGAACAGCTATTTGTTTATCAGTTTCTTACCTCTTGGCTTCCCACCAAACAACAGAAAGTAGAGCTAGGAAGGAACTCACAAGGTCACCTCAATCTATTTGCTTTGGGGCAGCCTGGGAAACAGTTCTGTATCTTGCCATGCTGGAGCAACCAAATCAGCTCCTAACGCAACTATAAATAACAGCCCAGAAGCCGGCATAGTTAGGGCAGAAGAATTGCCTATACTGCTCTCAAGGTTCTGGCAGAAACCAAGACTGGCTGTGAGCAGTTTGATCATGTATGACACAGGGATTGATTAAAGGGACTGAGCACTTCAAGTGCTTAGCCTCTTCTCTGTGGTAGCAAGTATTGTTAACATGACTCATGTGTCATGTCAAAAGGGTTTTTAAGAATAAACATTGCCAGGAATGGTTTAGCTAAACTGATCCAGAAGTGGACGATGATTCTTTCTCAAAGGCCACCATCCCAAACAAGTTCATCAGACCCCAAGCCTCCAGAACTGTCAGATATGAAACAAGCAATAGCAGATGACAAAGCTAGCAAAGCTTTAAGCCAAGAAGTTGCAATTTCTTCCTCAGCTGGGAATTTTCCTTCCTTTCTAGTTTGCACGTTTTTAGGGACACAGCATGAGAGGAAGTATCTCCCGTGATTGATTAATACTTTAGTTATAGCCTCAAAATCTGGGAGCTTTTTGCCCTGAGTGCAAGTGGAAGTCTTATTCCTCTCCATCCTCCCCCACTGAACTAAGAGTAGAAATAAAGGATCTCTCCATGCCCAAAGTCCTGGACAGAGTCTCCACAAAACATACATTAATATTTTAAAACATTCTTTACCTGCTTCCTGATAGAGCAGATAGGCTTTGTCATTCTCTCCACTGAAGACACCAATGATGATGGCATCATCCCCATCCCTCAGAAATTCCTGTACCTGCTTGGTAGCCTGAATCTGTTTGGATGGAGGACCAGCCTGTTCAATCATGTAGTCGACAATACCTGCGAGACAAACCCACCCCCAAAAAGTTGCTTAGAACATTTATTGAACTGAAAGGTTCAGGCATTCTCTCTACAACATTGTTTAATACCACACTTCCCATGGGCTTCTTTCTGTGCAGCACTCCCACAGTAACTAAAAGACCAAATTAGGAAGACCTCAGTCCAAATTTTTGAAGCTGCGGTTCTGAATATTCTCTTTCAGGTTGTTTCAGAAGAGGTGACCAAGCATGAGTTCCACAGATATCAGGTGGTCTTTCAAGTAACTCTCCTTTCTTAAATTCTAGACCCTTCATTGTCTCCTGACCCTGCTACAAGCTGAAGTTCTACTTGGATAGTCTTAAGTCTTCCCTCTTATTAAAACCTAACATTGAGCACTTCGCCAGCCCTTATGGCACATTCCAGTGCAATTAAAGACTGCCCATTTACTTACACTACCACTGCTTCACCATGTGTATTTCACTTACTTTATATAGAAGGGTCTTATAGTACCACCATGAGATGTTATGAAGATTAGAGACAATTTATACTGCTGTCCTATGTAGGTATGAGAGCACAATTTTTCAGGTTTCCCCAGTCACCATTGCTATGATGTTAACAAGTCTGCAAGTCCTATAGATATGTCAAAACATTTGTGGTCAAGCCCTCAGAAAATAAGAAAAGACAAAAGTTGCAGTACCGTATTTTTCCCGTGGACCACTGTAGTCATAAGGTTTGCCCTTGCGGAAGATTTTCAGAGTTGGGTAGCCAGTAACATCAAACTTCTTTGCAAGCTCAGTTTCAGCAGTGGCATCAACTTTAGCCAGGGGAATAGGTGGTGTGTGCTTGCTGAGCTCCTGGGCAGCCTTCTCGTATTCTGGAGCAAGCCTTTTGCAATGTCCACACCTAGGGATGGAGAGAGGAGGGCAGTTTTTACAAGCCACAAGTCCTGCTAGGTACCTTCTACCTCCGAATTGGAAGAATGAAGTCTTCCAAGAATGGAGGAAGTAGAAATGGGGTTAATTCAACCCACAGAGAAAACTTCAGTCTATGAAGTCTTGTCTCTCCAATCCGAAGCTAGCCTCTGTATCTGGCCCTACATTACTACAGGCAGTTTCATTTTTAGAGACCACTTTTATCTAAGGACCAACTCCCTTTGGTTTTCAGTATCTCTCAACATGTTCCCACATTTGTGAGAAAGGAGAATCTTCAGTGAAGTTTTAGAGACCACCCCTTGCTGAGCAACAGATCCAGTCTCGTCTTCAAGTGGTTTGTAATGTGATCCTAGGTCCAGATTACAACTAAGGTACACAAGAGCTACACACATCTGCACAAGGCAAGCCTCTTTAAGAAGAGGCCTAACAACAGAAAACAGGTTCACCAAGTGTGTTCAGGCCAGGTGTGCTAGGAAAATACAGGCAACTGCCTTCTTGCTTACCATGGAGCATAGAACTCCACCAGGATTATGTCAGCACCATTCACGATGTCATCAAAATTATCCTGGGTCAATACCAAGGTAGCTTCTGGTGGGGGGGTCCAATTGGGGTCAGAAATCTCCTTGACTTTGGCCACAATTGCTGAAATACAGTTCAATAGCCCCATTAGCAAGTTTGCATTATCATATCAAATGCAAGAATTGCTATCCAGAATTTAAAATCAGAGTGGCAAAAGCATGGTCTCGGACCAAAGCTTACATGTCAAGCTTACACAAGAACATTTTCTTAATCAAGCTCCTTTATGCTTTACTTCATTGCTGGTATTGCCAAGAAGGTCATCTCTTCACCACATAGAGCATCTTACTTATGCAGAACAAGATCTGTACTGCAGCACTGTAGCACATAAATTCCATCTCAAAAGAGGCAGAAAAGGTAGTTGGAAATTGGACACATTCATTAAGCAAGAAACAACGGGGTTTATATACAGTCAATATACAGAGCAGATGTTTCTTACTAGCTGATCCTTCAGCAGGCATGAGACTATCTCCTCCTCTAGTCAAGCCCTATGTCTAGAAACCTTCCAACACTACCCACTACCTGCAGATTTGTCCTCTAGCATGACGACACCTGAGAAGACAGGCAAAATTTCAGGCTTCATAATATTATTCTGCTTAAGATAAAGTAACTTGAGATCAAAGTCCTTTAAAGCAGTCACATTAAGAAGCAAGACTGTATACTTTCTTGCTTTCTTACAGAGAATTGCAAAGGACTGATGCTTACCACCTTCCGTCCGAGAACCGTCATAGTCAACAGCTTGGCCTTTTTTCAGGATTTTGATGGTTGGGTAGCCACTGACATCAAAACGACTTGCTAGTGAAGTGGCTGCAGTAGCATCTACTTTGGCAACTGGAATAGGAGGGTCATTTTTCTTCAGAGTTTTGGCTATCTTTTCATATTCAGGAGCAAACTGCTTGCAATGCCCACACCTGTCAGAGAAAGACACAAGTAGATTCATAAATGTATGACCCGCAGGGGTATTTTGCTTTTCTGCATTTCCAAGATGCCTTCTGGCAGATGTTCACAACATCAACGTAAGAATGCTTGTCTTGCTCTGTTTTCAGATCATGGAGAGGTAGAGAGTAACTGTAGCAAGAATGCTGTTTGTTCAAATCCCACCTTTTTTTTTTTTCCACTCAAAGCATCCATATATGTTTTATAAAGCCAGTGTAAAAAAAATGTAACAATTTCTTTTAAAACAAAATTACAAACCTTGTACTGTGCTTCTCCTTCCTACCTGGCCCCCAAACATGGCATTATTCATACTTCAGCTTCTCCCTAATCTAGGTTCATCTTCTCTACCCAGCACCCTAAATTGAACTGAAGGGAAAAATGAACCAGTAGTTATGTTGACCTAATGAAATCTCACACCCATGACAGTATTGCAGCCCCTGCTCTCTCTGGCCACACCAGAACTCTTTGGGAAGAGCTCTGCTGCAAAAGCTGGCATGACAGAAGATACCAGCATAAGAAAAGCTGAATATAGCTTGACAAGCTGAAGATAAAAGCCAGGAAAATGAAGGAAAAAGAGGGGAAGTCATGTGTAGCAGACAGCCTGTACTCCTTAGCCTCTGAACTGGCAGGAGGGGGAGTAGAAAAAAGAAAACAGGTGTTTAGTCTGTGATGACCACACATCTTTCTACCTCGATAAATTAAGCTTCACGTTCAGTTTTCATGCAGGCAAACTACAGCTGCAGAAATAGTACCTACAGCCAAGCAGGGATGGGATTCTCTGTAATGAGTGGCATTAGTTGAAATGCAGCTCCACCTCAAGCAAGATCATTCTTTCCTCTATTCATAGACTAGAAAAAGACAAATAAGTAAGTTGTCTTTATTTCACTAAGCCACAAAGGAAAAGAGGTTCTGGCTGCAACAGTAACTAAGCAACTTGACTACAAATATATTCTACTCTTGTTCCCCACCCCCTGCCCTTAACCATTCCTATTGTTTTTCTCTGTAAGAATGCAAGGTGAGAAACTCTGGCCTAAATTATTTGTCTCAGTTGTATACAGGTAAATACACTGTAGCTTCCCTGAGCACACTAGTGTTACTTTGTGTACCCTGGTATGCCAGCAGAATTACCATCATTAGGTAGATGCATGAAGCGCTGTTTAAATTGGTAATACAAACAAACAATGTCCTTACTCACACCACACCCTTCTGGCAAGGCCAGAGATTTGAATTTGAGAAGGAAAACTTTCTAGCAATTCCCCGCTAGTGAAGTCTCCTCCTTTCCTCCATTTAGCTGAGCAAGTACAGAAGTTCTCAGTGGGCCAGCACAAGGACATGATAGCAGGCTGTGAGACCACACCACATAACTTTTCCAGTGCTCGCTGGGACTTGTCTCTGTTCCCTGACAGACAGAGAGTAGGGCTGTGCTTCCCTTGGCAAGGGATTCCTCAGTATGACCCACATCTGTGGAGAAAGAGCTTGCTGCTGTCTGTCACATGGTACAGGGGCAGGGAAAAGGGTAACTCCACACCACCAGAACCATCTCCTACCCTGGACTATGGCAGAGTCCAGTGCTTCTCCTGCAGGCAACCTACTCCTACGTCACCCTTAAAACTGCAACCCAAGTTCACTTTGTAGGAGTTTGGCCTGCCAAAGAAGCCCCCAACAGCTACCCCATCCTGCACCTAAGGAGGTACCATAGGCTGGTACCCACCATGGTGCATAGAACTCCAGCAGCACAGTGTCCTTGTCTGCAGTAAAAGTGTCAAAGTTTGCATCATTCAAGACTAATACACCATTTTCTTCTTTAACTTCAGAATCATCATCGTTGTCTTCATCATCTTCATCACTGTCATCACCTTTTGTAAGAGATTCTGGAAAAGTAAAAGCAAAAATGCAATACGGATTAGACTGTGTCAAGTTTAACATTAAAATAACCCTACCAGGTTAAAGATGGATTAAGTATATCCTGTGGTTAAAAAAAAAAGTATCAACACAGGTTAGTTCTTGCTCCACATACTGACAGCTACCTCAGTTTGCAAACATCTTGGACTTTGATGTTTGACCAGTCCCACTTAATTTCTGTCCATGCTACGCCAGCTAACAGTATCAATATCCAGGGAAGTGTCAACACATATTTCACTCTTCAGTGCAAACTAACAAAATGGACACAACAAGAATTAATGCATACAGACCTACATGACAGTTGCTACCAAGGTCCGTTGGCTATCTTGTTGAAATGTGGGAAGCAAGGCACCAGACATGTTTTGCTAGGCAAGAAGGGCACACAGATGATACCTGAATTCAAACAGAAGCCTTCCATCAAGCAGCAAAACAGCTGTCCTTCAAGCACAGCAACTTGTGGTTGGAAAAATTAGGTATCTTGTAGCAGAAAAGCAGATGAAATCTGTTGCAATACCAATGCTTCCCTGTCTTACTCACTACACCTGTAACAGCACAACTGCTATGCTCTGCCTGTCTGAAGGTCTAATAAACAGACAGGCTTGCTATAAGCTCAAATGCTACCACTTCACTACTACCAAGGTGGTTTAGAGGCAGCACATCAAAATTATGCTTCTGTTCCTGACTGCTCAAATCCCATCCCCACCACCTCAACATATATTGCTTTCAGCTACAGCAATGTTTCAGGTCTGCAATTCATTGAAGATATTTTCCACCCACAGCAACATCACTCTGCTCTGGATCAGCACTAGGCTGCAGAGTGAGTGTAAAAACAAATAAGCGAGTGACCGTTACAGGAGTCCCATGAAAACCCACTCCTATGCACTTGGCAAATGCAAGGTACTCTTCTAAAACAAATGGAGTGAAAACATCTTTCAAAGAACTTCTGGGGAAGCCTTTGATTTAAGAAGGCCAAAACAGGCCTTTCAAGGAGAAAGCAGATTTGCTAAATTACCAAAGCAAGAGTTAACACATGAAATCTGAAGCCAGGACATTTCAACTGATCCAGTCTTTGTTGGCTTGGAATCTGAGATGGTTTCTTTAATATTTGATCTTTCACATGTTCCTTTATTTTTTTTTTAAACAGCTATAATTTGAGGCAGGCGGACCTTCCTGAATGACTTTTAAAGGAATTTCAGTCACAGAACAAGTAATGAAAATACCTCATCCCAAATGAAAACTGTGCAACAATGAAGCTAAGGCCCTTTCAACCACTGGAAGTCCCAGGATTAAAAAACAAAAAAACACGGGAAGAAGGAGAGATTAAGGTTTCTCATTCAAAAACTATTCTCTACTTCTCTTTAATTGGCTTTTGACTAAGCTGACAGGAGTTACTGCAGTAGGACAGAAAATCATGTACATGTAAGTTACCTATTCAGGACAAGAATTGTGATTTCACCTGGAACTTAGAAGTTAAGACTGATAAAATACGTAGTATCCACATATGAGAAAGTGATAAAAACAAACCCTGCTATTCTCAGACCAATGGCAGACCATAGACAAAATTATGCAGTTAAATTGCAATAGACATTTTTCTGTTAGAAGAAGGTATTTAAAATAATAAGCCTATATGGTCTCAGAAAACAATATGTACCCCTGAAGAAGATGTGTTAACTTTAGTTAGAAAGCAACTTTATATACCACCAAAATATTAAAGCTTCTGATGAGGGGAGATATCACAGGAGATCATTTATCACACAACAGTAGTCACCTGGATTAAGTTTCTTTAACAACTACTACTGTTTATTTTGATCTACAAAGCAGCTAAAACC
The DNA here is from genome assembly GCF_000687285.1 of Phaethon lepturus. NCBI lineage: Eukaryota > Metazoa > Chordata > Aves > Phaethontiformes > Phaethontidae > Phaethon > Phaethon lepturus. Next base: position 2,896 of record NW_010549486.1, on the reverse strand, counting down.
ACTATTTGCAAGTGGACAGTGCCTCCTGTGTTGCTGCCTCTAAGTACTTGCTGTGAAAGTGCTGAACTGTCAAACTGCCTTGAAGTGAATCTACAGCGGTCATATAGCTACAGGACTGCCTTGGTGGAAAACCTAGTTTTCAGGGAGATTCAGCAGTCAAAACTTCTGCTTACAGGTGTGCCCAGCAGTTTTGATGGCTGTACTTCACCACAGGGTGTTCATGGTTAGTCTGTGTCTGAATTCCCAGTGTGCTGTGCAATGCCCATTGTTTTTCCAAGCAAATTACTTCAGACTTGATTTTTCCTGACACAAAGGAATTTGAGCAAAACTGGCCAGACAATTCTGCTCATGCATTTCTAAAACTAACCACCAGGTTGCAACTCTTGTTCCTCCTTACTACACTAACTACATGCCCCCCCAAAAGAGAAAAAGACTACTGCAGCTACTGTGGCATAGGCTCATGGTTTAGAAAGCTGGGAACAAAGTAGCACCTACAAAAACATCCTACACAAGTGGAAAATGTTAAACCACTACATCTAACATTCATCCATCACTGACATTATTCTGTATCTTTCACTGCAAGTGTCTGTATAGCCTGCCAACGTAAAACCTCCTTGACAGTGATACATGGCATTATACACACCCACTTCCTCCTCGGAGATGGAGGCAGAACAGTAGCACCTAACACCAGGACTCCAGGTTTTTCCCTACTGGCTTACAGAGGGCATTCATTAAAAAAAAAAGTTAACCACCACACCTAAAAATTTCTCCTTTGAGTGCAAACTCACCCTCTGTAGTCTTCAGCTTAACCGATACCTAGGTTTATCACAGCTACTTCTAATGCTCCCTTTAGTGTTGGGACTGTAAGACCTGCTTCAAGGACCTGACCAAGTACTGGAGAAGTAAGTGGGACTTTTCTCATTAAGAGCAAGAAATTTGACTCTGCATTAACGATTTACCATTTGAAGAGAACAGATGCAGAACAAGTCTAACTGTGACACCTGAAATGGCAGAAATAGCTAATAAATATTTGCTTAAAACAGCTCACAAAAATAAAATAGCTGCATCCAAACTGAAATGTCTTTGTTTCTTAAAGCTACTTGCAAAGCAGGTGGACAAACCAACAAGTGACAGCTGTGGCTAAAACCTGTCCTCTAGTAAAATACAGACCATTCCCTTTTACTCCAACAAATCATTTCCACAAATTTCACCATATTATTACACAAGTGAAAAAAACATGATGATGGTAACACTCATTAAGATTTCAGGTACATGATGCTGGTTGGTAGGTCTTCTTCGGGTTGACAGCTACTTGGACCAAAATTAATTCTTATAGTGACCTCACTGAACTTTCAGCATTTATTGGAAGTCTGGCCTATTAACTTTTTCTTAAGTAGGGTGGATAAAACAGCCACATCCAGACATCAATGACTTCTGCATTCTGACTGAAAGTTTCTTTTTGAAGAGGGCACTGCAGTGTCTATTTCTTAATTGGATGAGCTCAGTTTTCAGAAACACAGAAGTCAAGATTTGTAATCTGTTGTCAGGGCATTCAAAAGCCTTTTATGAAAGCAGTCTTCCTCAGTCTTTTCTCTAGTGGATCCTCTACATGATCCCTCCTCTTCCTTCATCAGGATGCAAAGGGTGTAACAGTGATGACCTAGGCTAACCTTACTGACAGCGTACTTCCCTCACTGCCCTAGTCAAACTTCACTTCCAAAACCATACAGTGCAACGAGCCTGGTTTCATCTGAATTTTTCATCTCCTGAACAATCAATTTACATAAGGTTACTTGCTTATTGCAAAGTAAAGTTGTTCAACTTCATACAGGTCTGCATTTCAAGGTCAAAAATGGAAATCCCTAACTGCATGCATTTTTAAAGTAAAGGCTTGGTAAACCCTAATTCATGATATATATGCAATAGAAATAGGAAAATTATTCAAGTTGTGCAATGAATTAGTGTTCAACTTGCACACAGGAGGAAATAACTTTCATCACTGTGCACCTTCGATCCTGAGAACTCATATAATAAGAACAGCACACATGGGAAACACTGATGAGAATCTGGCCCATGAGAAGCTGAGCTACTGCTGTCAGCCACTGGACCCAGGCTTCACTGTCACATCACAGGCATTACTTCATCATTTGAAAGTAGTAGGGGAAATCAGTACTGGGCTTGTCACAGGCTACAAAGTGATGATAACCAAGTGTTCTAGGTAAAAGCAAAGAAACAGACATAATACAGAATCTTCGCATTTCTTCAAGTTTCAGTGCCTATTCACTAAGCAAGAATTTGCAGGACAGGAGTTCAGGAGACCATCCATAATACGGTCTCCCTGAACACCCTCTACTACTTAACATACAGCAGTGTTAACGTAGGAAATATGCAAGATGTAGGATTTCTCAAAATCCATGCAAAAGACACTTAAAACCAAAAAAGAAGCACCTGCAAACACCTGCCTCTTATGTACAGGCACTAAACTTAGCAAGTCAGAGTAGCTTTGTTTCAGCTAGTGTTGGAAAGGAGAAGGCACACATCAGTGAAACTCAAAGACAATGAGAAGAAACACCAAGAAACTAGCAACAAACGGCCTTCCTTCTGGGGAAAAAATAAACAATGAGTTTGAAACACACAGAATGCACAGATCCCCTGAATTAAGGGGTAAGAAAAAGAGTGCTCTGTCGGATACTGAAATTGCAAATTTACTGGTGATTTAAAAGTCAGTAATTGCCAACATGCCTAATTACTAGCTTTTAGTTCCGTGTTTAGAAAAGGCAAGGCAGAGCTGCTACACACTGACAGAGAAACAAACAGCATTGCAACAAGCAGGGTTTCCGAGACATCGGCGCCTGCACGGACGGGGATCAGTGCCCTGCCTTTGCGGGCTCAGCCC
>NW_010549485.1:0-3705 GCF_000687285.1 Phaethon lepturus | reverse complement strand
CTGAGATCACATTTGCTATATCTGCTTATTAACTCATATCTGAGAAGCTGAACCATGCCAGGACCAGCTCTCTGTGCAAATAAAACTGGTGCAGACTAGCCCTGTGTTTGGAGAGGAGGAGAGCCAGTTTTGGAGCTTGGGAGGGCAATAGCACAGTACAGCCTGGCCATGTCAGGAATCTCATGCTCTCTTCTGCTCCATAATAGGATTGCATTGCAACAGAAGCTGCACTGAAATTGCCTGCTAGAGTAAGTCCTGGAGATCTCTCTGTGCCGACCCCTGAGCCCTTCTTAGGAATTGCTTGGGGTGATGGTAGGTGACCTGGGCAAAACCGCACCTGGGACCCTCTTACAAGTGTGATCTTCCTAATGCTGTTCAGTTTACCAATGTCAATGTGGTTGGTTTTGGCAGAGGAAAAAAGAAGGATAGCTGACAAAGGAGGCCAGTACTAGGGCTAAAAACGCATGAGAAAGTGGCAGTGGAAAAGAGGTGGGGGCTGCAGGAGCTCTAGGCGAAAGGAACACAGCGACAGGTTTTGCTAGGGGCTTTAGAGATAGTACAGGCTGCTGTTGATAAATGTGACAGATATCGAGGAAAACAGGAGATTTCTCATGCAAATGTCCTTGGGATCCAGAGACAAATTTTTTTGGAGTAGGCATCAGCCAGCAGTCCTTCCCTTTTGCTTCCATCACTGCCTCTTCCAGTTACACCAGTGATTTAGATCAATTGCAAGCAATGCATGATGGATTAACTCCTAACATCAGTGTGACAGTGAGAGCTCTTTGCTAACCTTCAGGTGAGCAGCTGCTGTAAAAACTAAGCTCCCTCTGAGCCAGACAAGTCATGTCCGTACCAGTAAACTAAAGATGAGGACAGTGGGGCAGCGCTGGCACATGGCTGTCCATACTGTGGGATTGCTGGCACATCCCCTGCACAGCCTTGGCGCAGCTCTGCCACGCAGTGCCTGGGCATGGTGCACGGGTGAGCAGGATCCCTCCCTCCAGGCAGTGTGGGCGCTGGGGATAGTTGAGTTTAGCTGTACGGGTGCAAGTCAAGCCGTGCCATTCACTCTCCAAACTAGACAATGTTCTGGGCATGGAGTGGGTTATTCACTAATGTGCATGTCGCATATTCAGGGAAAAAACCTTAATTCACATTTTGGTATATCAGCACAGCAGTGGAAAGGCTAACTCTTTACAGAATGTTTTTTTGCTGCCTACAAAAGCCATATTACAGAAAGCTATTTGTCATGGTTTAGCCTCAGCCAGCAACCAAGCCCCACATAGCTGCTCGCTCACTCCCCCATGGTGGGATGGGGGAGAGAATTGGAAGAGTAAAAGTGCGAAAACTTGGTTTAACAGGTAAAGCAAAAGCTGCACATACAAGTGGAGCCAAACAAGGAATTCATTCCCCACTCCCCATGGGCAGGCAGGTATTCAGCCATCCCCAGGGAAGCAGGGCTGCATCATGTGTAATGGTTTCTTGGGAAGACACACGCCATCACTCTGAACATCCCCTCTCCCCCTCCTTCTTCTTCATCCCAGCTTTATATGCTGAGCATGATGTCATATGGTATGGAATACCCCTTGGGCCAGCCTGGGTCAGCTGTCCTGGCCATGTCCCCTCCCAGCTCCCTGTGCACCCCCAGCCTGCTCGCTGGCAGCCCAGCACAAGAAGCTGGACTGTCCTTGACTGCTGAGCAACAACCCAAAACATTAGCACGTTATCAACATTTTCTTATCCCAAATCCAAAACATAGTCTCACGCTAGCTTCTGTGAAGAAAATCAACTCTACCCTGGCTAAAACCAGGATACTATTGAAATACAACATAAAAATGAGACTTGTTCTCTTTGCTTGTTTTGTATGGCTTTCACCAAGGTAAAAAGTTTCCTTAAAAAGACTTTTTTCCCCTTAATTTCTTGTAATTAGTAAAAATCCCCATAGAACATCCACTGGAGATGGCATCTCAGTCAAATCCCTCCCTTGGGAAAAAAAACCCTCAAAACAACAACCCACAAACAGAAAGAATACAGTATTTCTTTGCAAACTATTGTATACACACAAATTGCTGTGTCTTATTCGTGCACTTATTCTTCAAAAGGCGATACCATTTTCCATATATGATTAACTTCTTAGAAGAAGTTATAAATATTCACCCATCCTTCTTGTGACCTGAGAAATATAGTAAAGTGGTTTTGTTTCCCAGCAGCTCAGTATTCACAATTTTCACAACACTTATGATACCATTATGTTACAAAGTTTTTTAATTCCCAGCACTTTGATTAGAAAAACTGCTTCTTCATACATAAAGCTGCAAGAACTTTATGTGCTTCTGATGCTGTGTTGCCAGTGGAACACATTATGAGATTTTGTATTATATGATTTTCCATTAAAAATGCAGTGCAATTCACTGTCCTTAAAGGAATATTAATATCAGAGGAAAACTGATTATTATGATCAAATTTCCATTTCACAGGGAGGAATTTCATGACCAGCAATTAATTATAAGCAGGAGATGAGAACATGCAAAAAACAGATATGACTGGGATAAAATACTCATGGCAACTCATCGCCTAGGCATGGCATTTGAAATTTGTATCCCAGCTTTAATCTGTTGGACTTAAATCCACATGTAAAACAAAAATTAGATAGGGCAACCGAACTTTAAATAAGGGAGCTGGCAATGTGCGCTCAAAGACCAGAAGGCCAACTGTGTCCTGGGCTGCGTCCAAAAATTATCAGAGGGATGGAACACCTCTCCTATGAGGACAGACTGAGAGAGTTGGGGTTGTTCAGCCTGGAGAAGGCTCCAGGGAGACCTTCTTGCAGCCTTCCAGTACTTCAAGGGGGCTTAGAAGAAAGATGGGGACAGGCTTTTTAGCAGGGCCTGTTGTGATAGGACAAGGGGTAATGGTTTTAAACTAAAAGAGGGCAGATTTAGACTAGGAAGAAATTTTTGACCATGAGGGTGGTGAGACACTGTCACAGGTTGCCCAGAGAGGTGGTAGGTGCCCCATCCCTGGAAGCATTCCAGGTCAGGTTGGACGGGGGCTGTGAACAACCTGATCTAGTTGAAGATGTCCCTGCTCATTGCAGGGAGATTGGACTACATGACTTTTATAGGTCCCTTCCAATCCAAACTCTTCTATGATTCTATGGTTCTACAATATTTTTCAACTGGGAATTAAAGTTATGTTTCTGTACAAGTGTGGTAGTTACTATTTTTAGACAACACTGATGGGCTCATCAACACAGTGATGTAATTTCAGCACATTCAATGGGGATGAAATGGGGATACTGACACTGACCTGCTGCTCACTGATATACAATAATGTGTATAACATTTCAGAGAGAAAGCACTAACATATTGGTGTCAATAGGTAATTTACAGATTAACAGCAATGCACCAAGATCCTTTCTATATCAGAATGCAAACCACCCTAACTTATTTCAATTAACACCTAAGGCATGCACTGAAACCTGTTGCTACACATGGAAAAGTGTTGGTCCACTTTGGCTGGTCATCTATCATTTGAGTTTTGCTGATTCGTGACTAAGAAGACAAGCACCCTTGCCTTCACATGAGCCAAATAACAGTGATCAGGAAATCATGTATTATACATGATCAGTGATCATGTATAATTTTTACTTTCTCCTGCTAATGGAATAAATGTTTTGGGAAGGGAAGGGAAGGGAAGGGAAGG
>NW_010549484.1:1237-26986 GCF_000687285.1 Phaethon lepturus | reverse complement strand
GTAGCCAAAATACAGTAACGGCTTTAGTACAGAGCTCAGATGATACCACATTATGCTCAAGGTCAGTGCTCTAAAAACAAAACTTGCAGGTGAGACATGACTAATCATCGTAGAGTGCAGCATCCCGCAGAAACCAACACCGATCCTTAACATGTACAGCAAAGATGAGAGCATGATGCAAATCAAATAAACTGATATTGTGACCTGCAACTGTTATTATCTCAAGCGTCGAGTCCCACGTTGGGTGCCAAAAAGGACTGTCGTGGTTTAGCCCCAGCCGGCAACTAAGCACCACGCAGCCGCTCGCTCACTCCCCCTCCCGCAGTGAGATGGGGGAGAGAATTAGAAAAAAAGCCTCGTGGGTTGAGATAAACACGGTTTAATAGGACAGAAAGAGAGAAGGAAACAACAATGATAATACCAACAAAGGAATGTACAAGAACAAGTGATGCCCAATACAGCAATTGCTCACCACCCCGTGATCGACAGCCCGTCCCCGAGCAGCAATTCCCGCCCCCCGGCCAACGCCAGTTTATGTACTGGGCATGACGTCGTATGGTAGGGAATATCCCTTTGGCCGTGTCCCCTCCCAGCTCCCCGTGCACCCCCAGCCTTCTCGCTGGCAGGCCAGCATGAGAAGCTGGACTGTCCTTGACTGCTCAGCAACAACCCAAAACATCAGCACATTATCAACAGTTTCTCATCCCAAGTCCAAAACACAGCCTCACACTGGCTTCTGTGAAGAAAACCAGCTCTACCCTGGCTGAAACCAGGACACTCAAATCAAACAAATGTAAGGGCAAAGCACTTTCAGAATATCAGCATAGTAATAGAAATGTCATTAGATTAAAAATCTTAAAAAACAACAAAGGAAGCACAATAATCTTGAAACAAATGAGACATGTAATCTTACAGAACTATATGGTCTGCTTGCACTTATAGCTCATCTTTCTCTTATGACCTGTGAGGGGGAAAAAAAAAAAAAATTCTTCAACCCTATATTCTGAAATCTTGATATAGTTGCGTTATGCACAGACAAAAGAAAAGTCTTGTTCTCCATGACTGGACTTTGGTGTCTGTCCAAGGCAATGCTTTAAGCTACATTGGCAAAAGAGGTCTTTGGTCACTATAAGCTGTCTTCATGAGAAATGAGAGAAATGAGAAATATACTGGCATATATCTCTGCCTGAGAGCTTTTTGAATGTGCCTAATGACTAAAGATAAACAGCACAGAATGTGTAACAGCTAGATATTCATTTTCAACATGTTGGCATATTAATGGGGGGGGGGAAGTACTTTTGAGGATTTTGTACCCAAAAGATAATCTCAGAATAAGAAACGTTGAAAGGAATATAGATAGTGCACTATCTAAACTTGTGAGTCTGTGACTCTGTTTAGCGTTAGTGATGGCCCACTGCAATTACCCATTCGGATACTATACTTCCAAGTTTTTGCCAATCCTTAGCAGATATTAATTTTGTGATGCTTTATCAGGTTACTGCTATCTGGGGAAGATGTATCAGAGATTTACTGGTTTTCCTTTCATATAGAGACTGTGAAGCTGAAGGACCATTGGGAAATGTCCACTGCATTTCCTTGAAAAATATTTATAATTTACTCATTGAAGCTTACTGCTAGAAAGAGATCTTTTCCTGACAAAGTCTCATTCCAGGTTTGTCAGAATAATGACTGAAACTGAAAAACTGAAGGCATTTACTTGCTTTGGTAGCTGAGTTACAGGGAACAGAGAGTCCTAAGTGGTAATGGGAAGGCAATGAATTCCCATAGCTTTGGGTGTAACACTGGTTTCAAGGTGAAGAGATTAAATTGGACAGCAATATTTTGCTAACACTTCTTTAGGAAGCAGTATATACTTTGACATAATGATGTGCAGCTTTTTCAGGGTCTAATGCAAAGTTTTACATCACATGCTTTCTAGCAGGAAAGACCAGGACAGTCTGAGGAGGATGTTGGTAGTGTGGATATCACCAAGCAGCTCTGGGGAGAGCTGGTCCCCGCAAGGTGGGAGAGTAACACGTGGTGATGAGTGGTCTAGGGATGTGGATCTCTCATACATATATCTACCAATTTATATGTAGATAATACAGTGTCAGCTGGAGTAACCGAAGCATGTTATGCATACTGGCAGAAAGGGTTCCTGCAAATATATAGTCATAGCTGCATCTGTCTCTTTCTTTTTTTTTTTTGATGGAGGAAGACTTCCCCCCTCTTTCTGCAGTGATTTAGTGGGTAGGCACCCATTCACAAAGCTTCAGCTCTCTGCTTGGCCTGAAGGGGTTTTTGAATCCACATCTGCTGCATGCTAATGGGATCCAGTCAGCTCTCCAAAAGTTGGCATGCAGCTGGTAAAAGTGATGCTGCCATGCATGGGATGAGCAAGAGAGACAGCAACAGGGTGTGAGGGCTGCACAGCTGGGCTGAGGTGGTCAACTGGCAGGAACTGAAATGATGAACTCAGCCCTTTAGCTAAGACTGCTTGTACCTTCTTGATTAAGTTCACTGGAAGTGAGGAAAAATGCATCTTTCAGCATCTTGGCATTACTTCCAGATGTGATGGAGGGGGTGTGGAAGAGCTTTGAAGTGTCTTAGACTGTGTTGTCTTCTAGTTGACAAGATTCTGTCTTTCAGGATGTCTTGGTCAACAGCAGCAGAGGTGTTGCCGATGACATTTATTAAAGCAGTTTAGGATCTGCTGCAAACACACAGTCCAACTCTTGACATTCACTGCAGACCCCATGAGCTCTCTCAGATATTCTCTTTCTAGTCACCTTGATTTTTTGTAATCATGTCAGAGAAATATTTTCTTTCTACAATGGTGGATTGAGTCATAGTGGCGCCTCTCACTTCAATGTGTTCAGATAGATACTTGTGCGTTCAGTTCATCATGCAACCAAGACTACACTAAAAATGAGATGGATTTTCCCATCAATGTGAAAATGCCAGTTTATTTACAACAGAAAAAAAGAGCTTGTGGATGTAAACCATTTTCAAACAAAAGAGCTTGTCTTAATTTGTGCCAGATTTCAATGCCTTTAGTGGTTTTTCTTAGCAGTCAAAACCCCTTGAATGAGATGTCACTCTACAAAGAATGGCAGCACCACCACCCACCACCACCACCCCACCCCCAAACTTTCTTAGAACTTGGCTTCTGGAGAGGGTTTTCACTGAAGATGGTTTTCTGCCTCCTTGGCATGATGCACAACTCATTGATTGTTGGAAACAGTCTCTTCTGACAGCTGAATCTTATTGTTCTTTACAGTCTCTGCTAAGGAATTACTAAACCTTGTGGGGATGTCCCCAGGTTTCCCCTGCTCTTCCCCCAGTGTATTTTCTTCTGTTGCAAAGCTGTAAACAGGGGAAACTACTGCCAGATACAATGGACACCATTGTGTCTCCTGTGCTGATGAGTTCCCATCCTGTGAATGGTCCTGATTTATGTATTTGCTGAAAAGAAAGGAAGGATAATCTCACAGAAAGTTGTTGAAGAATAAGCTCACAGGAAGTTAAGAAGGATTAATGTTATCTTATCGAAATAAAAACAGTTTCATGTCAGAAAGATAGATTTTGCCTAAGGAAAAAATAGATAAAATAAAATCCTATACAATACATTTAACTGGGTCTCTGTAAATATATTTGAAAACAATAGCACTTAACTACTATGTTTAACATGTAATGTGAGCTGCAGCCATAAACCAAAGTTCATATCTCAGGCTTTCCCTTTGTCTATAACCCAGTAATTCTTCTGGTGTCCTTACATTTTATCATGTCTAAATGTACACTGGTAAAGACTTTAATCCACAGATTACCGCCACAATAGAATGACAGCTCCAATATGTGTAATTGGTTATTCAGAAAACTTTAATCTTTAGAGCTGCGCTGTATGTAACAAGCTATATATTTTATAATCCTGTAGAATGCTTTCCTGCATGCACATACTGCTGCATGCTAAAATTGTTACCAAAAAATACTCCAAACTAACCTATTTACCATTTGTTTTGCTACAGTTTTCAATAATTAGGGGATCAATTAATTAAAAGATCAAAAGCACTAAATAGTAGGTCAATTATGACTTTCCTTTTAAAACATATTTTATATGCTTCTATTTATAAACATAAAAAAGCTGTTCATATTGAAGCAATCTTTGGGCTTCAAAAGAACAGATGCATCTGAAGCCAAAGTTACCTTTTTTTTTCCTTCTTCATTTTTGCCATGCATAATTCTTAAATGAACACCAGGCTCCATGCTGTAGCAAATTAGAAGTCTGTGTGTGTAAGGAACAGGCAGTTGCTGCGCAGTTCATAAAACTGATAGTGTGGAACGGCTGAAGAAAATACAAACCTGTAAAGGGGGAAAAGTTTTTAAAAGCCATTTCTGACGTGCAGGGACACACTCCTAATGCTGTTTCTCCTCACTAGTCAAGATCCAAAATTGCATTATAAATTTTCACACCATCAAGGCATGTCACCATTCACACCCACCCATCATCCTGCCATTCCCAGCTACGTTTCCCCCAGCTGCAAACATCCTCTTCTCCCTCCTGATACCACACAGCTTATCTATCTCCCCCAGACCCTATTTTCAACAACTCGCATCTCTCCCCTATTTGCCCAGCTCCCACAGACCAAGATGCTAAACTCTTCGTACCTCCTGCACAGACCAAAAAAGATGTTGTCTCATGCCCTCCCATTTCACATTCCTCCTCCCCGCCACTGTTGGCTTTGAACCTGGAAATACAAATGTTGACACTGGTTGAATTTCTGCATTCCTGCAGGATTTAAGTGGTACACGGTACCGCGGTTGAGGCTGGGAGCTGTTGACTTGAATTGTTTTATCCTCAGGAATTTGTTGCACTGATGAAGCAGCAGCTCCATGGTTCTTATTACAGCTGGGACATTGCTGCCTGGGATGGGCTGTGCCTGTGTCCCAGGAATCGATACTATTACTTGGACAATTGGTTAACGGGCAGGATTTGCACTGTTCCTGGATGCAGTTTGTGCATTCCTGTGCTATAAAACCATGTTCGTTGTCTGAGGGTTTGTAACTCATCATATGGCTTTTTGTAACAATTTTGACTTTTGTATAGTTCTGATTCCTCTCTAAACACTTTGTGCCATTTACCAAACTAGGAAAAAGGTACTTTATTTCACTCATATTTCTTCATGTAATTAGTTTTTCCTTTCAGCAGCTTTCTGCTCTGTCTCTGTTTCTCTTTGTTCCTGATACATTACACTTAGAAAATGAACTAGGAAATTAGCACACTGGGGATAAGTAAATCATGTTTTTCTGTTACATTTCTTCTTTCCATCTCTGCTTAGAAGCTTTTTCAGGGAAGTCTGTATTGCAAATGGAATACACTTCGTTTCATTATTGCTAACTGACAGAAAATATTAAATTTAAAAGATTTAAAATATCATAACTTCAATGCTACATTTTTTACAAAGCTACTGTTTTATGGGAAAACTTTTTAAAAAATACCTGTTTAGGAGGGCTTTTTCCTTCTGTTGAAATGCTACAGTAGTGATGTCGCCTACAAATACCATTCCATGAAGTTATCACCGATGAATGTCCAGATCATGCAAAAGCACATGCTTGTACAGTTACACTTTCTCAAATCCTAATATTAAGCATGACCACAAATGTGTGGCCATAGCTTGGAATATATGGACTATTGCATTATTTTCAATTAATTTTGAATATGACCCATTTCAGAACGTAAATGTGTTTAATGTTATGAATATGGGCTGATCCATATTATTGTACTCAATGGCGAAGAATTGCCCCAGACCCGTTTAATACACAGCATGGAAGCCTTGGCCTTGCCTTGAGAATTGTTTGGATCTAATCATAATCTTCAGAGATGGAAATAAATTCCATCCAACTTAATTCTATGAGTAATGAGAAACCTTTTTTTCTGTAGCTTTAACATTGCATAATCAGTCTCCGAATACTTCCTCAAATTTCACATGGTTATTACCAAATCACAAATTCAACCCTACTTGCAGACATTTTTGTGGTTCCTCCTCCCGCCCCGAAATATGCCAGCAAAGAAACACCTGTACTTATGCATATTTATATATATACATGTCTTGTTTTTTCTGCTTGACCATTCTTTGCAAAATTATGGGTGTCACTGATACTTCTTTTAGAGATACAGTGCACAAACAATGTTTTTACCTAAGTGCATTAGGACCTTGCATTTCTTGCGGGACTTTTACTATTATCAGGAGCTTCTAGCCAGACATCAGCCATGAAAATATTCCCACACTAAGCCAAACTGCAGAAAAGCTTTACCAAGATCCATATGGATAGCAAATCACCAGGTTGTCCACAATCCCCTCTGCCCACCCAGCTGAAAGCGTTCCTACATTTGGGCAGGAGTGAAAGCTAGGTAGTTAAAAAGCATGGGGAAGCAGCAGCAGCAAGGAGGCTACACATTTCATCAGCTATTGTCAGTTAAGCTTATTGTGAAAAACTACCATGCCTCCTTTTATTTCATCACTGTGTCCTATCTGCCATCCTTCTGTCCCTCTGCATTTTCCTCCTGGCAGGGCTAGTGCTTATTTTCTATTAGTTGTTCTCTCTCTGTACCTCTTATGAGTAACTCTGGGTGCTGTCATCCCCCCTTCCCTCATACCTTCTTTTTTCTCTGGACTGAAACCCTGCTCAAGTCCCCCAACTTCCTCCCCAGTGGCAGGTGTATCTGTCACGGGCTCTGTCATTCTCCTTGTTCCATTAAGACCAGACCAGACCAGTTTGTCAGCTGAGCCTCCCAGTACCAAATGTCTTATTTTCTGGGTCATCTTGCCCTAATTCTTTCCTCCCCAGTAGCAGCATTCCTTACTCTCTTCTCAGACCAAGGGTCATGAGTATTGCCTTGTCCCATTCCCTCTTTCTTCTATCCTTCATTCATCCACTCCTCTCCTTTCTATCCAAGGGGCAACTCCAGTCTTTCCTTCCCCAGCTCATTTCCTCTTCCTATTCTGTAACATTATCATTTGTCTGCAAAACACATTATCAATCCATTATGTTCTACCAAGAGAGTCCAGGAGTTGCTTTGTATTTCAGGATGGCGTCATCAAGTGTGAAATGACTGATGGTTGGAGCTACAGATACTCACAGAAGTGCTTTAACCTGGGATTGTGCTAAACAGATGGCAAGGAATTGACACACACACCATTTCCATCTTTTTTTTTAAATGCCCCCAGTCAATAGTTTTCTACCTATAAATTACTAAAATAGTCTTTAAAAATCTGGATGTGATTAAATTCAATCTTTGAAACTACTAATTTATGAGTAAAGAAGTAGACAAAGTGACAGATTTTTAAAAACAATTTTTTTTTAAATGACTGAAAACTACCAAAGTGGTTCTAGTAGAGTTATCTTACAAGGATTTTCAGCTTTTATGAAATTCCTCTTTTTTTTAATAGTGCATGGTATAGCCATGCACTTTAAAGGTATAACTAAATTAATTTATTTCCCACTGGCTTTTCCTTCCTTTGGAACTATATGGCCCAAGGTTTGTAACTGAGAAGAGTTCAACTATTCAACACAGAAAATATTCCCCAGGGTCCTGCACCTGGGTCAGGGCAAACCCTAGTACCAATACAGGCTGGGGGAAGAAAGAATTGAGAGCAGCCCTGCCGAGAAGGACTTGGGGGTACTGGTGGATGAAAAGCTGGATGTGAGCCGGCAATATGTGCTCACAGCCCGGAAGGCCAACCATGTCCTCGTCTGCATCCAAAGCAGCGTGGCCAGCAGGTCAAGGGAGGGGATTCTGCCCTTCTACTCTGCTCTGGTGAGACCCCACCTGGAGTCCTGCATCCAACTCTGGAGCCCTCAGCACAGGAAACACATGGACCTGTTGGAGTGGGTCCAGAGGAGGGCCACCAAAATGAGCAGAGGGATGGACCACCTCTCCTATGAGGACAGGCTGAGAGAGCTGGGGTTGTTCAGCCTGGAGAAGAGAAGGCTCTGGGGAGACCTTACTGCAGCCTTCCAGTCCTTCCAGGGGGCTTATAAGAAAGATGGGGACAGAATTTTTAGCAGGACCTTAGCGATAGGACAAGGGGTAATGGTTTTAAATGAAAAGAGGGCAGATCTAAGGAAGAAATTTTTGACAATGAGGGTGGTGAAACCCTGGCACAGGTTGCCCAGACAGGTGGTAGATGATGTCCCATCCCTGTCAACATTCCAGGTCAGGCTGGATAGGGCTCTGAGCAACCTGATCTAGTTGAAGATGTCGCTGCTCATTGCAGGGGAGTTGGACTAGATGACCTGCACAGGTCCCTTCCAACCCAAACTATCCTATGAGTCTATGAAAAGTGTTTTCAGAATTTGCTGAACAACATACTGTCTGAGATAAAAGTGTTTCTGTCAAAAAATATAATATATGGCAGGAAAAATATTTTACCAAGAAAAGAGACTTCAGTTCCTCTCTTAGAGTATTCCTGTATGTTTTCTAGAATTTTTATTACCAGTGGTGTTTTGATAATGACCATAAAATCTGCTGCACTCACTTAATCCTCCCATTATGTGTAAAAGAGCAGTACTACATGCTTCAGGTTAATTAGAGCGTAATTCCCCAAGCAACATACATATGCGCTGGCACTAAAATGAAAACTTTAATCTGGCTGATTTTAATGCTGCTTTATCATTTACAATCTGTAAAAAAACCACACTAGTAGGCTATACTGTTCCCTTCCAACCTCTTGCAGAGATAATACTTACTAGACAAACACATGGTTTTATCAGGAAGACTTGAATCGTCACCCAGTCTTCTAGTCTTGTACAATGCTAAGTATCACATGCAAGGTAGTGAGCACCATGACATACTATTTGGTCATGAGATTTCTTAGAACTTTTCAAAATTGCATGTGTTTAATAGTTTTCTGTAATTTCCATGCATCTATGATAAACAGGCAGCAATCTGTGCTCTATTCAGTAAGTAAAATTGCTTTTCCTTCAGTATAAGCCCTTGCTCAGAATCCCATGTGAGCAGGGAATATTTAATACTTAGGCAAACTGCCTGCAATAAAACTATTCTGAGCTCTCTTGTAGATGATCTGCCCTTTAGATTAGTCCAGGTTCACACAGCTGCACAGCGAATAGAAATATTTCACAGCTCAATAAATGGGGCAGCTGGTATTTTGATTCATCTCAGAGCAATTTCACTGGGAATCAATAAAGTATGGTGCTCATTTTAAACAAAAGAGCACATTTGATGGGATATCATCATTGTCATTGTGGTCAGCTTCTAGCAGCCTACAGATGAATGAATGTGTCTCTGAGAGTCTTACCTTTTCTCACCTTAGTGTACACATTGGCATTTCACTTCACTATCAGTTGTTAGCTCAGAAACATTTGTAACAAAACAAACAAATAAAAAAAAAAATCAGAAAAAGAAAAGAAGAAAAAAAATAAAAAGACAGTGTTAAGCATTGCTTGTATGGAAAACAAAAACCCGTTGAGGTTTCCCTTGTTTCCTGGGAGGAATTACCAAATAAGGATACCAAAAAATGTCAACACTCCAGGAGTGCCCCACAGCTCTAGAATCAGATTTCCATTTTATATTTTAAATTGAATGGTGGTAACCTCTCTGCTCTCTGCTCTGTTTTTAACTTAGCATGTTTTGCACTTTCCAGTATCACTCTTCTCTCTCTTGTCATGTTTCAGCCCAGGGGTCTCTGGAACAACACTCTAGTCTGTGTCAAGAACCTTATCTTGCACTTTTGTCTATAGAAATAATTCTTAAATGCTAATTCTTTTCTTCTGCTTTCTTTATGACAGTGATGTTTCCTATCTTTTCTGCAAGATGTTGCTTGAAAGGCTATTGACAGCATTTCAGAAACTCCTTTATTTGTGAAATGCAATAAGAATTCATTTATTTTGTGGAGATGGAAAGATGGAACCAGGCATCATCTCTCTCAATAAAACATTATTTGAAGGCCACTGAAGGTCATCTCTCTGGCTATTCAAGTGCAAGACTGCATTTCTTTTTAGAAAAATGTTTTTTTATTGGCTTTTCCTCCCTCTGCTTCCCCTGATTTAAATAGGTTTTCTTCACATATTTTTCTCAAGCCTAATTTTCATCGATCATAATTTCCCTTAATGCATATATAGCTAAATTGGCAACTCTGCTTCTACAATCATGTATGTTTTACTTATATGATCTCTTTTTAGCCTGGAATTCTCAGCACTTGGTCTTAGTCCAAAGTTATTCCCTTATGCTAAAATGGAAGTTCATTCATCCTTCAGAGTTAGGATCTGCTCTTAAAAATCATGACTGTTCTTCACAAAAAACAGCTGAACAATGAAAGCTTCTGTGTAGTAAGGATTTTTTTTCTGAGTAACTAAGTCAGCAAACAGCTGACAGTTCTAAGCTCTTCTTTCCTTATTTCATATAACTGCTCAAATCACGAAGTGAATACTTTGCAAAAAGATCTGTATGGGTCAGATTCTATTTTTTCTTGTAAATCACAGCCTTTTGAGTCCAGACTTGTGTTAATACCTCCTCTTGTCACCTCAGCTCATTTAATGCCTTGTCTCTCAGCAGGTCTATGATGCCTCCATTTTTTGAGTATTGTGTCCATCACTCCCATCCCAAACAAAAGGAGGATGAAACAGTTAGTCAATGTCCTTTTGACCACTGCTGATGGTATTCCTAAAAAGATCTGTAAGTGGAGGTAGAAAATTTCAGTTTCTGTTCTAAACTCTTGAAGAAGTGTATATATAGGCACAAACTGGAGGAATCTATACTCAGGATACTGTATCCCTTAGAAAGAATTATGAAAAAGCCCCCAATATTTTTCATGCTTTTTTTCATGAAGCCATATTTCATTCCCATTCCAGCAATTTGTGGCTGGGGTTTGGGGTGCAAGGAGCCCATTGGTTTACAGTAAAAGATTGTCAGCGGGATAGCCGAAAGGATTTCTTGCCTTTGTGCATAATGGTCGCACTCATACTTTTTATTTTCCAAAGAGTGAGATGGATTTGGCCTGTGGACTCTAGTGGCCATCGAACACAAGTGGGATGTGGCATGCAATTTACCAATTGTTCTTATCAGGACTGTGATTTCTTTACACCAACATGACAGAGTAGTGTTAACTCTGTTTTGCTAGTAATTTCATATTGCTATGATGTTGGCAAAGAGCAAACAAAAATATTGCAGAAAATAAAGTGTGTTTATTGTACTGAGGGATCTTTATTTAATATATTTTTACCAATTGGGAAAAGGTTTCTTTTATTTCTCCAAACCCTTGCAGCAGTAACTTTATTTTGTATGTCAGTATTCCCCATACCCCAAACATTTTTCATCTTCCAGAAAGCATTTTGAAGACACAGTTAAAATGTTCTTGTGAGACACAAACAATCCTGTTACAAGAGTAGCCGGCAACAAAAAGAATGATGTTTTAAAGTTATATATAGGAGAAAGGGAACATTCATTTAACTTGCTGTTAAAATAAATTGAAACTCCTGGGATTTTCCTTTTTTTCTGTGGTTTTACAGTGAGAAGAGAGGCCAAGAATCTTAAAGGTATTTGGATGTCCAGCTGCCTCTAAAGCTGGGCACAAAAGCATATAAGCCAAGCTAGCTGTCTTGGTAAATAACATTCATGTTACAGGGGTAGGCTGTTGGCAGCTCAAAAACTTTTGTGTTTGGCTTTGGAGTCTTCTACCTCAGAACAAGAAAGACATTTTGTGCCCAAAAGCTTTCCACATTTCATCTGAATAGATTTTATCTTTTTACAAATCTGTAAATAGCTACATTAAAAAAAATTAAGTCCTCAAAATCCTTCTCAAATCCTCTTCAAATTCTGGCTAATTGTGGGTATGCCTACAACCATATGGTTCTACTTTTTGCCTAAGCATCTGCAAACAAAAAGAGTCACTTGCATTTTGGGGTGTAGGAAATGTGTTACGGAGACCAAATCCACAGAAGTCCTAGCAATTAGAGGAGTGAAGTAGGAGATGGAGGAGAGTTTCGTGTCTCGGTTCCTCTCACTTTGGCAGAATATGGATTCTCTAGTTCCAACTCCCAGGAGAGCAACACAAAGCTGTGAAATGGGCTAAAGGCATCATTTCTCCCATTGCATGTGTCACTCTGTGGAGAGAAATGCAGGACTCAAAAGGCCAAAAGAAAGCAATTGAACAGACCATCCAATTCTACCCAAAGGGTACAGTGCTCACCAAAAAGAGGGAAACATCTTGTATTCTCATTCCTGTTGCTAGGTCATTTAGGCACTATGCATTAAACATTCATTGAGTTGCTACCAACACCTCTGCTACATCAGAGATTCTGGCCACTTCAGTGGGCTGTAACATCAACAGATCCCACTTGGAAAAATAAATGAAGCCATCCTGAAAGTGGACCTGGAGCCAAAGGAGATGGCAGTATGGCTGCAAACTCCTCTAAGACTTCATGATTTCCCACTATCACCACTTCCAGTTTGAACGGAGTTGAGCCTTGACAGCTGTTCTTCATTTGTGATCTGATCTCATCCAACATACAGACCATTAATGTTTCTAGTTGTGGTGAGCAGTAGAAAAAATTTTGCAGGTGATATTTTAATACAAAAAGGGACATGATAGAAAGAGTCTGGAGATGTTTCTGGAAAAAGCAGATAACACTGGCATTGCTGAGGGGGGAAAGGCAACAGGAACAGATTTCAAGCCTGAGGAGTAGAGTCACCAAAGGATTCAAGCACATAAACCAAGACACCTGCTCCTGTGTTTTAGTGGCAGTATTGCTGTAGCTCAGTTTGTATTTAGTGCTGAAGTTTGCTTTGTCTACTTTTGTGTGATCAAAGGGGTACTTTGGCTTGAATATTTATATTGCCATGTCACCTTCTAGCCCTGACATCACATTTCTCATGTGCCGCAGAAGTCTTAGCTGCACAACAAATTCAACTCCAGGTTCATAAATCGCCCAAAGACACATTCCTCATATATGTTGCTATAATTAAAAATGAACACATATGGCCATTATAAAACTATTTAAGCTGCCCTTAAAATATAGTGGGATTTCCTTTGTGACATATCTCCAAGAAATATGTTTTTTTAACCTCTGGACTACAGTTTATCTGGATTTGTTTTTAAATGTGCTCATTCTCCTGGGGGAAAAAAAAGTAGCCATCTTCAGAAAGAACATGGGAATGTTACAATGGGCTTTTTCCCACTGTCTAAAGTCTAATGTATAGGAAATCACTGTCTACTACTGGTAAAGAGGCCACATGTGTGATTTGTATAACAGCCAACCCAAAATGCCTTTAACTGCCAGCACTTCAGAGAAAAAGAGAGAGAGAGATATCTGTTTAGTGCAACTTCAGTAGAAAAACAACACCTTTTTTCAGGGATCTTTTTTGTTTATTAGTAACTGCAGATGGTAAAATCAATCAAATAACAGAAACTTTGCAATCATCTGAAAAGTAATGGGATAATGTAAGTGCTAAGTTATTTTTCCTGTATTCTCTCACCTTTCTAATTCCTTTCTTATTTTTGTGTGATGTATTAACATAAAGACTTCAAGATTGGTTTTTTATCCCTATCATTTATGATCTTTGAAAATTTAATGTTGCTGATTTTAGCTATATAGCATTTAAATACAGGATAGTAACCTGTCTATATATAGAACCGTAGTCAACAGTTTAAAAAAATCTCTGCAAATGCAGTGAACAAATCCCAGACTGAGCGAAACAATTCTTCTTCAGAAATGGAAATATAGTAAAAAATTATGGGCAGAAATAAATTCCCAACTTGTTCTTTTGCAGGCTGTCAGACATTGCGTTTTTGAAGACTAAGCCAGCAGGAAACAGGAAGGGCACTGCAGGTTTTCTGTAGGAATTCCTTTCTTCCCTGTGCCCCCTCTGGGGTTGTTCCCTCCATTCAGCAGAATTTCAGGCTGAAGTGGTTATTCTGTAAATTATTGTTGTATGCTTCTCTTCTTCAGCTAGTTCCTGCCTGTTGTATTTTCTTCCTGAAGGGTAGAATACATAGCAATTATTTCCTCACTTGTAACTCTTTTCTCTGAGGCCAGCCACAAAGCCGTAAAACCCATGGCGACCTAAGAAACTTCAACTGATACAAAAAGAAGTTACATATTTGGGATCCAGACACAGAAATTAAACTGGGACTACTGTTGGAGGCTGTGAGTCTTTCCTCTCCAATACAACACATTAAGTGTGAAGAAGAGAGAGAGAGAGAAATGAGTGAAGGAAAAAATGACAGAAAAGTAGGTGTGAAAGAAAAAGGGACCTCAAAGCTCTTCATGTCCGAATTTCAAAATATGCTCAACAGATACTGCTCCAAACTTTTTAAAAAAATTCTTACTTAAAGGTTCCATAATATCCCTCAGCAATCTGTTCCTCTGCTTAAGCATCCTTGCCCTTAGAAATTTCTCTAATATCTAACCTGTATTTCCCTCACAGAAGTTTTAAATTTTTATTTCTTGCCCCTTTCCCTGTGGACATGAAGACAAGTTTGTTTGCCTTTTTGCAGATCCAAGAAATATACAGAATACAGATTTTGTATTTTCCCTCATTCTTCTCTTTGCTAGACTAAGCCAAACTCAATTTCTCTAAGCCTTTCTTGAAGGTCTAATTTTCTAAATGAAAAAGATGTACAAGCATTCACTAGGACATAGGATATTACCATAGGATTGAACGTTTCTTTAGAATAATAAAATCAAAGGGAGAAATAGGGAACAGAGCTAGGTGAATCAACTAAGACTTATCATGAATTAATTTTTCCTATAGCTCTGCAGTTTGGCATATACATGTCACCTTCAATACGTGATGTCTGTTTCATCTATAATATGCATGCAATTTTTTCTACCACTGTAAATTCTTTTACTATCTGAAAATGCTTTTCCAGTAAACGTAATTCGCCCACTGGGAGCACTGGCAAAATTCCCAGTGACTTGAATAAAAAACAATAAAATGCAGAATAAGGGAACAGGGCTTAAATCAAGAATGTAAACCGATTAGGTATTTTCATGGTTGGCCTTTGAGCTTCTAAATATAATGCTTGTTGTTCTGTTTCCAAAGGCATCCGTCCTGTCACCCTTTCTGACTCTCTCAGCTTTTCTCATGCCAGCACTGAGGGCTGTTTTCTTCTGTTCTGAAGCTTCAGCCAAGCACCATCATGTGTCCTTCCCATGTGTCCCTCTCTTCCCTTCAGCCACCAATGTTCTTAGACTCGTTTTTCTAATCAAATTTTTTAACAGATGATAAGAGGGCAGAACATACGCAAATTATCTAAGTGAAGTGGATACTAAATATCTGAATCAGCAACATAACTTCCAACTACTGCACTAATTAATCTCTTATTTATGACTCATTGTCAACTGTACATTTTTGGAGTGCTGACAGATATAGCTGTCATCCAGCAGTAAATAATGTTTCAGTGGTCTCTTACAGACTTGGATGCAATTTAAAACTGTGAATTACTCAAAGTAAGATACGGTAATGTATAAACACAGACAGATAAAATTATTTTATTCCATCTTGATTACTTATTTTTACTTTTTTATTTGGCTACTTCTGTATTAGAAAATGGAAAGTGTAAAATATTGTGCTCATTTGTCAGGCACTTAAACACAACCTAAGCTGTTGGACCTTGCCGAAATGATATCTATTAAACAGAAATGTTTGTCAGAAGTATCCTCATTACTCAGTATTCAATGCCATTCACTACCTTAGGCCAAATTGGTTCCCTGGAATGATGCACAATTAAGTAGATTCCCAGTGCATCTGTAGAAAGCTACCTATGAATCACTGTAGTATACTTTGCTCACTAAACTTTCAGCCTTCTAAAATTTTACTGAGGGTTTTCCTTCCTGCTCTGTGGAAATTACTCTCAGTGAGGCAATTAAACACTCTGAGGATGTGCATGTTTAGAAATATGGCAGATTACATTAGGCAGATCTTTCATTAACAAAATGAAATGGATGATACCTACTCAAGGGTCTTGAAACGGATTGCAGAGGGTCCTGAAATGGATTTACTACATCTTTAATCATCCTCTAGTAAAACCGTTTTGAGTAAACAATCAGACAATAGAGTCTGATATAGCTGAATATAGCTGAAATATTCTCCCTACATCTTCTTACTGTCCCTGTGTATAGCACAGTTCATGCCAGGCATTCAAAACTAAGTTTTAAGAGAAATCAATCTGCGTGTCCAAATTTGCATGTCCAGAGAAGGGCAATGAAGCTGGTGAGGGGTCTGGAGAGCAAGCCTTATGAGGAGCAACTGAGGGAACTGGGGTTGTTTAGCCTGGAGGAAAGGAGGCTGAGGGGAGACCTTATTGCTTTCTACAGCTACCTGAAAGGAGGTTGTATTGAGGTGGGTGTTGGTCTCTTCTCCCAAGTAACTAGCAATAGGACGAGAGGAAATGGCCTCAGGTTGCTCCAGGGGAGGTTTAGTTTGGATAGTAGGAAAAATTTCTTCACCGAGAGAGTGGTCAAACATTGGAACAGGCTGCCCAGGGAGGTGGTGGAGTCGCCATCACTGGAAGTGTTCAAAAAATGTGTGGACGTGGCGCTTCAGGACATGGTTTAGGGGACACGGTAGCGCTGGATTAATGGTTGGACTTGATGATCTCGAAGGTCCCTTCCAACCTTAATGATTCTGTGATTCTCTAACCTCTTGTTTGAACATATACATTATCAGACTGAATTCTGTCTGAATAACCTGCCCACCTCGATTTGTGCCTCTCTCTCCCACCTGTGGGATGACAGTATGAGGGATGAAACCAAATCCAGTAGGGGCCTTCTTTGCTAAAAATAAGCATGCTTAAGTAAAAGAAAAACCTTTGCAGCATGCATACTGGTGATGCTCATCAAAACCTCTCCACAGTTCACAAACAATCTGCAGTTCTACAAGTCTCTAGTCTTTCTCTGGTTCAGGCTGGTTATTCTATTCTACCAAATCTTCAAATCAGTAATGTTTTTTCTATTTTTTTTTTCAATATATGGAATTAGAGGCATCATTCCTGTTGTGCATGCAGTTCCTGTTTTGGGGACAACATTTGAATGTACATACTCAAAATCTTTTAATGTTCAATCTGTTGCACATTCACAGTTGAACTGTTCACATCTAACTCAAACCATCTAAAAAATAGACCATGCAGAAGTTAGTTGATATAACCTCCTTTAATAGAATATGGCAGGAAAAAAAATCGCTTTTAAAAGATGGCCCAAAATAAGTGTGCAAGACAGACTTAATTAATCTCCCTGAGGAATGTCAATGTCTCTTTATTGACTACAGGGAATGCCAAGATAAGTGGTTTATGCCAGAACTAAACTGATTTAGTAAAGTTATCTGACAAGAATCACACCCACAGAGATGTAATCATCTCTCTCAACACAGGAAAATGACATGATTCCTAGTTTTTACCACTTGGCAATTGTAATGACAGAGTTGAAAGTTGGGTGGGTAGGGACAAAATTGTGAAGCAAGATGAAAGAGTTATTCTTGTGAAAAACATTTCACAGAAAGCTACTCTTTTACAATAGTAACTGCTCTTGTTTAATAATAATGTCCGCTTTCATGAAAAAAGGTAATAAAAACAATTGAGCATGTTACAAGGGTTGATAGCTAACTTAACAGCATTTGTTTTTTCAAAACACAGGAGGAAAAGACTAGCTGCTACACAAAGAAAGCAGCCTTCTTAAGTAGGGTGATTGTATATCCTGCTGTCCTTCAAATGGCAATGGTTTTCCGAAACATCCAGGTCACTGTTGGTTCCATTTCTTTAACAAACGTCCGTCTTTTTATAATTTGCTTGTGCACTGATTATGATTTTTCCAAATGATAGGTTTCTTACAGCTTTTATTTTATCAAATACTTCTTGATTTGTATTTTTGACAAAAAAAATCCAGCTTGTTTTCAAAATTGAACGTATTTAGACAAAAACAAATGGACCATTTTTTTCTCTTTGTACACAACATCATGGTGAATTTTCACTTTGTAACAAACTTCATCTTCCCATACCATATCCAAATAACATTTTTCTGTGAATTAAGCAACAGTTGTAGTTGTAAATAAAATCTTTTCAGAGAATTGTTAGTAAATCTCATGGCATCTCAGCTTTCTACTAAAGCAACTAATGTCTTATCCAGTGCACAGATCAAAGACATTTGTTATATTAAGTACTGGATCCAAACCCTTAGGCACTTTGACAAGAAGTTTGTTTACCTTAGGGGGATTTTTACTGATATTAGAACTGGATAAGCAGAAAGTGTTTACTAACAGAAAGCAAATGTTGAACTTCTGTTCAAAGAGACTGTCAGGAGACTGTATCTCCTTACAAGAACTGACAGCTTACACCCGGTACATTGTTTATGCCTAGAAGAACACGGATTATAATTCCTCTTGCTATCTGTGAATTCTGCAAAGAATTAAGACTTCAAATGGCTAAGACTTTCCAGAATGTCAATAGCATGTATTTCTTCCTGCTTTAGATACAGGTCAACACGAAGACTTGTAAGGAGTCCATTCAAACCAAAGTAACTATTTTTAGGTACTGTAGAGCTTCTGTAACATCTCATAATGTTTTTGTGACCACAGGGAAAAACACTTTCCTAAAAGAAAAGACCAAAACCCAAAGACAGAGCTTGGGCCCACAATTATAAACATGGTAGAAGAAAGAAAAAGGTCTGTAAAGAGAGGCAACGTGTTTTCTTAGATCTGCGAAGTATAGAAACATCAGTTCAGAGTAAACCAAAGTCAGTGTCCATACAACCCTCATGAAGGCTGAAATAGCCATCAAATTTTTTATATATCTGAATTGTAAAATAAGGTAGATATACTCATTGTCCACAAATATCGAGCTAACAAAACTGGTTACTTTTTTTCCTTCTCCTCTGCAGAATTAGATATCATTAACTTTCTTGCACAGAGAGAGGAAAGTGAACCCGATAGTGGGTGACATGATGTGAGACTTAAAAGACTAGATGAGATGGAGTAAAAACCACTGCTTGTTTTTCCTCCACAATCACACTTTCCTATATTCCTCCTTTTTACTTTCTTGTCTCTTAACTTTCACATTTCCTAAATAGCATTTTCTTCTTCCACAAAGCATAGTACCTTTTGAAGAATGGGAGAACAGTCTCTCTCTAAAGGGGAAGCCAATCAAGCAAGCCTGCTTTTTCATAATGGCACACTAACACAATGTCAAGAAAACACACTCAGTCTATATGAGACTCTACAGGCTTGAGGATGAGAGAAAGAGCTCTCCTCTAGGTTAGTGGCTCTTTGAACACAGCCTCCTCTCTGCTGTTGAGCAAAAAGGACAAGACATACTTCATGTAACAGAGCAAGTATTTTTGCTGCTGCTGAGGTCAACATTCACATGTGAATGCAGTCTGGAGGGACCTTCAACCAGCCATTGCTGAGACGAACCTGTCACCCAGGAAATGTGAGCAAGTGCAAAAGAGGAAATATTAATATCTTGGTGCTATTTTGTCCTCAGTGACACCATTTCTGTTCCTTCATGAGGGCCAGAAGATGATTTTGAAGATGAATGATCCATTGATGGCATTTGATTCATTCTCTTTCTACTATTTGCCAAGTAGTTATGCTGTGCACCATCAGGCCTGCTGATACTGCAAGTCAATCATTCTATATTTTGAGCAAGTGCTTATTCATTCCCTCCTAAAGTCCCCTATGTAGAATAATGTAAGGAAACGATTCAAAGATTCTCAAACTTTTCCCTATGCACCACTTTTACATTTTTCAACTTTTCTTTATTCCCTCATACCTTTTATACCTTCTAGTTTCTATGTTTTTTTTGTCCTTCTTTTCTCATTTGAAGAAAGTAAAAAATTAGGATCCCTCTCACAAAGTGCTCATATTACTGTGAGCCCCATCCCCTTTCATTAGGCAGATGTTCATGAACTAGGTGAAGATGAAGAGGGACCCAAGTGAGAAAATGAGCCCCAGACTGCCTATACCTTCTAAAGCAGTTAGAAACAGGATGATACTGGGAATGTGCAGTCTTCAGAGCACAGCTCCAAGCTGCGCTCTTCTGTGATTACTTTGAACGTTGTCAAGGAAATCCATGATTTTGCAGATATTTTGACCACTCCCTTAAAGAGCAATGATGTCATTAATTCCTGCCTTTCTTTTCATGCCTCTCTTTCTGACATATTCCTTCTTTCTTCAGTGTCCCCTACACCATGATTAAATTTGTAAATCCGGTAGTGGTAAAAACAGGGTTATCTTTGGTGATATGTAGCCTCTGTTCCCTTCAAAATATCCACTATCCTATAGCAGGCAATAAGATCACTCACTTCAGGAGAACTATTGTTTTCCTGGAAGACTATTCTTGTGTTCTCAGGAAATAAAGAAAATGCCACTGGGATCAGATTTCAGAGAATTTTTATCTTCTAAGATTTCTAAATGTAGAAATGCATTTCAAAACATTCAGCTTGTTTTAAACCTACTCATTAAACTCTCCTTATTTTTTTCCAGGGACTTCTGAAAATTAACCCAGATGGGTGTTGGATTAATGACTGGTGGTGCGTTCCCTTGTAGTGTGGGCATAAAAGATTAGGCTCAGCACCTGTTTTTTTGACATTTCTGGCCAGGCATCAACACAGATATTCAGTGATAGTACAATGTTCCTTGGTGATGGATGCTCATGCCCATCTGCGAGGATGGCGTTGTTCCCATCTGTGAGTTCGGAGTGTCTTTGTCTATGATCAGTGATTGGTGTAATTGGGCAGCCTATATTGGAGCGAAAATGATATTACTTACCCACCACCCTCTCGTGCCAGAATGAAGCTGTGGTGACACCTTCCTCATCCCTAGTGTCACGTCTCGGTATTGATGTAAGCCTGAACAGCAGAATGGAAGGAATCAGTCACTATTCACAATGACTGCTAACTGCCAAAAACACGTTTGTATTGCAGCAGATGATGGAGAATTTGAGTATGAAAGTGTACATAAGCATGGGCTTTTTAAAAGCTCCCTGTGTGCAGGTCCAGAAGACTCACAGGGCCAGGAAATGCACTAAACCACTGAGGAGCATTTCTGACTCTGCTCAGGAACAACACCAATAAACAGCTAAATTGGAGGTAGATACTCTTGATCAACTGGCAGCAATGTAAGGGATTCTTTTGATTCAGCAGAGTAAAACACTGTTGCCTAAAGACCATGCCACTCAGTCAAATACAAAAGATAACCGGCTATATCACTTCAGGAGGGGGAGAGGGACGGTACTGGCATCCGGGCTTTATATATATATATCCCTTCCAGGGCTTTTAAAGGCGTTAAATTATATTAAAGTCAGAGCAGAGCTGACCAAGGCTCTGGTTCACTGTACTTCCCCTGTAGTCTAGAGTTTGACTTGCAATGGGCAAAATCCTGGTACCCTAAGTGTATTTCAATGGCAGCAGTGAAATATAAAACAACAAGTACTTTCTAAGTACAATCCTTACCTCTGATCCAAAGCAGGGTACTGTCACAGAAAAAGAGTATTTTTCAGGCATTTGCTTTTATGCGAGCTCCACCATTCAGAAATGTGAACTTGAGATCCTTGTTATCCAGCTGCTTGGTTTTGAGATGTGCTTAAGTTTATAAACACAATTTTAAAAGGCTTTTTTTTCGTTACAGTGCTTTTAGTGACACAGGTTTCAGCTGCAAGAAATGAGGTGTCTTTCATGTCTAAACCAGTCTGCCCGGTTTAATTTCTGTGCCTTCCCGCAAAACAATATTTATAACCGTCTTGCTTTCATTTATTCTCCTTTTCATTTTATGGAGTCCTCATTTAGTCTAACTACACTTTTTATTTGCTGATAAGGTGATTCCATAACTCATCTTACCGAAGTAGGTCTTCTAATTATTTCCTCCTTCAGAAAATGTAGTTTTCAAAATTCCTTGTTTCCATTCCTGTGAAAACCCTTTTTAATATTTTTTATGTTGTCAGATTTAATTTAAATATTTTTCATGCTGTGCTCTGATTTCAATGCATTATTTAAATATGCTGACTTACATATTTTCTGATTAATTTGGGGGAAAAAAAGGCTATTACCATTAACGGTGATTCTTGAGTAATACTGCTGTTGCATATTCATGCTTGTGGCATACGCCAGTACTGTGCAGTGCTAGGACTGTAGAGCTTTTCTAGGGAAACGGGTCCCATACAAATCAGATGAGTGTTTCTCCCAAATGTGAATGCTTACTGCTGATACTATCAGAAACAATTAAATTCCCAGCTACTGCCAATATCTTTGTTAAATGCTTGGGCACTAAAGAAAAAATTCTGTGGATGCCTTTGAAGCAGAGGAAAGGGACCATCAAAAGACAGAAGGAGTTGGCACTAAGGAACTCTAAGGACATGTCCACACTGAGAAATAAAAGCATATCAAAAACTAGTTTGCATCTATACTGCTTTGGGGAAGCTGTCCTCACTGTGGATTTTTCTTCGAAAAATTTATTAAGACGGTCTCAAACAGAGACAGAAAGCAAGCTGAAAATTAACTGGCGTATCCCTGGGAAAGACACACTGTCCCCAAACCAGTGAGACTTCAGGGAAGATCTAAAGCTTGGCATTTGCAAAGAGCACAACTAACTGTAAAAGCAAGAATAGTAGTACCGAGGCTGTTTGTGATTGTTTATACCTTCCCTGAATTAATGAGATTTCTTCTTCCCCTCCATTACAGGGCCAGGCTGCTACAGGTCTCACCATGCATTGGAGTCTATCCTCCTGAAAATTTTCACTTTGATATAGTCACAATTTTTTTTTATATTTTAATTTTTAATAACTGTTTTGCTAGTTTATTAACCCATGGTGATTACTCCTAAAACAGTAATTGGTAACGTCCCTTTGAAGCCTCAAAGGGGAGAGGGAGACATAGCATCAAGAACTGCTTTAGGTCTAAAACTGAAACACTATCCACTGACAGGAGATGTCTCCAAAACCAGTGGTGGGGATAAGAGAACGTACTTTGTGTATTACAGCGTCGTTTCCAATAACCTTTATTCTCACCCACGGGACTGAATTATTTAAATACTATGTTAAGGACACTAATCATGTTTCCATCCCCTTTCAAGATATTCTATTTTATTTTAATAAGTTTTTTTCATGTAATAACCAAAGTTGCATTTCTTAGAGGTTCCTTCTTCAGGGGATGTTTCAGCTTATGATTAATTGTTTGACATTTAAGCTTGAGAATAAAAACAATTTTGCTACGGTCCTTACTAGATGTAATGCATGTTATATACTTCCCTTTCATGTTACTTGTAGTCTGATGAAGATCAGGAATGTTGAAGTTCATTTTATGGCCTATAGCAAGGAAGAAAAGGGAAATTCACCAGTCAGTGGGGAAATACAGAGTCTGTCAGAAAACTGTCTCAAATCCCGTCCAGAATGGTTTTGAATGCAGATCATGATTATCCAGTGGACTCTGGCTCTTGGTGTAATAACTGTCTGCCTCAGAGTCAACTCCAAATGCTCAGGAGCGAAGTCATGAGTAGAATGGATTTTGAGGATGAATTGCTTTCCTACATCCAGGGGTGGGCAGTAGAGCATCAGTTTGAAAGAGCAGTTCACCTATTTAATTTAGAGCAGAATTAGTGTAGTTGATTTCAAGACATACAATGGGGCAACTCACTTGTTTAAAGCTAAGCATACCCTCAAGGCTATTTTAATTTTACGACTGGAGTCATGTTGATGTTAAGGCAGTTTAGTAAGGCAGTAGAGGAAGTGAGCGTGCTTTTCCCAGTTTATA
This sequence comes from Phaethon lepturus, assembly GCF_000687285.1. NCBI lineage: Eukaryota > Metazoa > Chordata > Aves > Phaethontiformes > Phaethontidae > Phaethon > Phaethon lepturus. The sequence continues at coordinate 3,235 of NW_010549484.1, read as the reverse complement.
AGCAAAGGACTTTTCATTTCTGTCAGAGCAACACATTTTGCAAGCATTAAAGTCACAACACAAATGCTGGAATGGAAGGAACAGTAGTGTATAGAAGAGGATTATGCAATAGCAAACAATCCACCCCATATTTGGTGAACCTAAATTGTAACTAATGTACCCTGGCACTGCAGAAACCAGATGCAAGGAAGCTATGTAGCATAGAAATGCTTTGAACTTCTGTCAAAAGTAAACTAAGTTGATTATATTCTATTTTGATTTGCTATAAACAAATAGGTTAGTTTCTGAAAAACAATTTTAGATGTGTAGTCACATTTCTTTGACAGTGTGAGACAAAGTTCCCTGATAATATAATATAGGAATTAAGTGGCTTTGAATGAATTAAGAGGCCTTGAATGGACAGTTGAGAGCACACAAAAATTTTGTGTTTGTGCGAACAGTAGTACGAATCAAACCAACAGGGAGAGAAGGAAGTTACGGAGATCAAATAAAATAGCTAACCTTCCTGAAGTAATTGCCTGCAACAGATCTCAAGGTACTTTGTAAAGGAGGGAAGTCTCTGTATTTGTCTTGGGGAAAGGGAAGGATGGAGAGGAAGAAGCAGAAGAGTGACAGAGTAAAGCTTTCCTCAACTCCAGAGCCACATGTCATCTACGAGGCTGTAAATGAACCAAAGGAGTAGTAAAAATGTCTCAGAGAGGGCATGGTAACTCTGGTTTCCAGGAAGCTTTTCTGCAGTGGGAAAATACCAGTTTCTAAAATCCAGTATGAGTAAAACAATGTCAATAAGAAAGAATGACAGATGTTTCAGGACATAGTTTTTTGATAAAGCAGTTGGGATTGTGTCAAAATAACCAGTAACCCAGTGATCAAAGTATACAACTGGCGTGTGGAAGACATTGTTATATTCTTGCCTGTTCTCTCACAAGCTAAATGAGGGCCTGAGTTACTGAGTCCGCCTCTCCTTTTGTGCTCTTACATTTTATTTAAACACACAAATATACACTAGTGAATGAGATCTTGATTCAGTAGTCTCCATGGGCTTACTGGAAAATAATAAATCCTTATATGATTACCCAATTATCTCATGCCCTATCTCTGTGTGTCATACTCTCCATTTCTTTCTGCTTTGCCAGATATTTCTCAGATTCAAGATTCAAGGTAAAGACTCTTGTCAAAACCTGTGAGAAATATGTCAGGATAGACCTTCAGGAAATACCACTTCTAAACAACTTTAAAAGCAAAATGAAAAAATTTTTAAATGTTGAAGTCAAAATTTGTTTTGAAGAACGAGAGAATAGTCTCTCTCTAAAAGCAAAGACAATGAACCAAGTCTGTTTTTTCATGGTGGCACACTAACATGATGTCAAGTAAACACTCTCAGGCTATGTGAGAGTTTAGAGGCTTGAGGATGAGAGAAAGAGCTCTCCTGTAGATTAGTGGCTCTTTGAACACAGCCTCCTCTCTCTCTGCTGTTGAGCAAAAAGGACAAGACATACTTCATGTAATGCTAACAGAGATCAGTTTTGCTGCTGTTGAGGTCAACTTTCACACATGAAAATCAGAGCAGTTCACCCAGAATTTCTGTCTACTGCTGAAAATGGAAGTTCTAAGAGGCTTGCAGTCTGGATGGATCTTCAGTAAAACATTGTTGAGATGAACCTGTCGCACAGGAAATGTGAGCAGATGGAGGAAGCAAATGCAAGAGAGGAAATATTAACAGCTTGGTGCTATTTCGTCCTCAGTGGCACAATTTCTGTTCCTTCATGAGGATCAGAAGATGAGTTTGAAGATGAATAATCCATTGACAGCATTCGATGAACTCTCTTTCTACTATTTGGCAAGTAGTTACACCGTGCACCATGACCAGGCCTGCTGACCTCACAAGTCAATCATTCTATATTTTGAGCAAGTGCTTATTCATTCCCTCCTAAACAATAAAGTCCCCTGTGTAGGGTGATGTAATGAAATGATTCCAAGATTCTCAAGCTTTCCCTA
>NW_010549484.1:0-1184 GCF_000687285.1 Phaethon lepturus | reverse complement strand
GGCTGCTTCCTATTCTTCAACTTGTAAAAATGGGAGGTGAAATGAAATCCATGGCATTTATTCACTTTTCCCCTGACATACAGTGGGGGATATCTTGTGTATGGTGTACAGAAATGTTCTGGAAAGTGAATGGTGCTGACTGTAACTGCCTGGGCAGAGCTGCGGGCTTGAAGACAGGCTTGCATCTGTGCCATGTTAAGGCTGCACTCTGAAATTATAGCTTGCATGCTCTCATGCATGGGAATACTCTGAGTATGAGGCCACAATTCCTTGGACCAGAATCAGTTGTGAGCATGAAGCCTGGCATATTTCAGTACCTCCGGTGTACTGGTGCTAAAGTTTTTCCCAAGAGCACACAAGCTTGATTGTGTTTCACAGTGGCAGAACTCAGACGGATCAGACAGTACATTAAGTTGGATGAGATTATATATTAAGTCACAGACAGACAAAAGTGGGACAGATCTATTCAGTGACTGAAAGGTTTGAGAGGCTTGCAAGTTTGTTCAATTTTTTCAACCTCCTTTAGCCTACTGTAAATTATTTTTTCCTAGAAACTTTATCCCTCTTAATTTCAGATTATACAGCAAATCACTGACAGAGTTGGCATAAGTGGAAGGGATCTCCTTGCAATCATCCTTAACTCCATGCATGCTGAAATCTCATTTTTCCATATTGTATTTATTTTAATTTTCAGCTTTAAATCACAGGGTTCTTATGCAAAAAAAACCCCAAAAAACTGTTAGTGTCTGAATTCAAAATGGTGTAATCTCCATTGAAACCTTTCAGTTGGCTTTTGTTCTGCTTAAAATAAATTAAGCCAGTTTAAACATATGTTCCTAAATCTATGATTATAGTGCTTTTTTTATAATTGGAGGTTTTTACTTGAAGTAGTATTTGAAATACTTCTGTTATCAGCATGCATTACAAGACATCTGGAACTTGACTGGCCAGCAAACAACACTCTTGTGCTTTCTTAAATCCTTTGAATGAAGGAAGAAAAAACATAAAATATCAATAAAGTTAGCCACCCTAGGCAAAGGCTGACCAGACACAAAGACAATCTTCCATCAAGAGTGCCTCAGCCAGGTTGCTCTAGGCCTTCCCAAGTCTCACAAAAGTTCTGCTACTCCTCTCAGCAGAGCTGGTAACAGCTCATCTTCTTAACTGCTTCCCCTCCCTCCCCT
>NW_010549483.1:0-5104 GCF_000687285.1 Phaethon lepturus | reverse complement strand
TGTTGGGTTAATGGTTGGACTTGATGATGTTCAAGGTCTTTTCCAACCTTAGTTATAATGATTCAGTGAAAACAGGAATGGATGAGTCTTCCCAGGTTTGTTTTTATTCCTTGCTGCTGCCTGTTCCTGGACAACTCACTGTTACTGCAATTTAAAAGTTGTTTTATAAAAATCACTGGGAAGGTGCTAAATTGGCTTGCTTTGTTTTGTTGTAAACAGAAGATATTAGAATTATTTTTAATTTACATGGCACTCTGCAATCGTTATCTACTTTGAAGAAGGTGGCTGTGTTGCTAACGAGTGTCAGGACCATCATTTTACTGATGGGGAAACTGAGGCATGGGCAAGTGACTGTGGCATTCCCTGAGGCACAGGGGAAGGTTTATTGCTGGGATCTTAAATCCCTTTAGCTGGGTCCTTTAGCAGCCCCAAGCCCGTCGCAGGGAAAGGTGCAGGCTTACCGACTGCCTTTGCACAGTGCTCTGGAAATGGCTTTTATGAAGGCTAATTAGTATGGAAAAACAACCACAGAAACCAGGAAGAGATGTAATGGCCCATGCAGCAAACCAGAGTGCGCAGTGAGCCTTCAGGCTGACCGGTCGAGCAGAAACACGGCACATTTTGGACCATTTTAGTACAGGACCAGGTTAAAGACATCAACCAAAATTTATGGATGCAGAAATCAGAAGGCTTTTCAGGGAAAGTCATGGAGAAATACTTTCCACAGGCTGGAAACAGGAGTCAGAGGTGGTCGAACAAGGGTTTTTCCCTGCAGAAGTCAGTGGGAAAAAGGGACAACCAGATGGCCAGATGTTACTCAAAAATTAACTGCTGCCAAGCCCTTTCACATCCTTATGAGGTATTTTTTTAGAGACATGAGGTAGGACTGGTGATTCTTTTAGTATTATTACAGGAACAGCCTGAGGCAAGTCCTGCTTAAATGGATAAGATGAGGTGTAGAAAGTGTTGGTGACCTCCTCATGGCTGTAGAGAAACTCCCCGCAAAGCCCTCACTAATGCTCTGCTCTCCACCGTAGCTGCAATACCAACTTTCTGCCACCAGTCTGCAAAGGAAACCTCAAGTGGGAATTAACTAACTGACTGGTTCTTGTATCTGTGCCTTCCTCCAGCCCATACCTCTGTTTCAGCCCGTAGCAGGGCTGCTCTTGGGATGGAATTTAACCCAAGTCCTCACCGCTGTGGAAACCTGGGGTAAATTGTGCAGCAATGGAGCACGCCCTGGAGCACAGGCTGGTGGACAGTCCATCGTAGGAGGCACCTGAACAACCTCCTTCAAAATCAGCAAAACAAAAAAGCAGCAAGATGCTCTAACATCATCTCAGTGTCACAGATGAGAGATGTCCTCAGAGCCACAAGAAGGTGCAGGTTTGATAGCTGGGGCACATGGGACATCTGTGTCATCTCCTGCTCCAGAGAAAGGTTAAGAACTTCATCCTTTATTTTTTAAAATCATGTCAGCCTGCTGTATCAGTACAAAAATGCAATCCAGCACAGTAGAAATACTCTCAATGTTATCCAGCCACAGAGGGGAGATGTTGGTCTAGTGTATTCTACAACGGAGCAGGGGCAAGAGTGTTGTCCTACTTCAGAGTGAGATGTAGTGAGGATTTGCCTCATTAGTTTGCAATCAGGATGCCTGTTTGTGATAGTAACTCCATGCTCGTCCCTGCTGAAGAGCTGGCCCCCATGGCTGTGAGCTCTGGGTCCTTCCCACCCATCCGGCTGCCCATAGCGTGGATGAAAGCATCTGCGCTGTGCCCAGGAGGAGCTGAGCTAATGTGTCTGCTAGCAGACTGCTCCAGATCAGCTCATCCTGTCTCTCCCACATCCAAAGAGCCTTATTGCATGTATGAGATGATGCTTTTGGGGAAGGAGAAGTTATGATGTTGGGAATCTCCTTTATGGGGCACTAAACTTGCTAGACAAGCCCTGTTCAGAGAGCTCAGTGAGAACACGAGAGGGATTGGGATGGATGGATGGATGGATGGATGGACTGATGGATGGATGGATGGATGATCAGTTGTAATAAGCTCAGAGCAAACCCCACCACACACTTCTACAGCTCCTTGGGGTCCTTAAGCCTCTTCCCTCCCAGGCTACTTACATCTTCCATCTCCACTCCAGTACCAAGCTCTGAAAGACAGGGGCGGCTCTGCCGTCATTAAAACAGCATGGTCCAGTGAACTGGAAGGAGAAAGGCACCAGGGCTGGCAGATGGCAGCAGCAGGGTCTGTGCACGTGAAGCTCCTCCTTTAGGGAGTTTAGCTGTTCTCCAGGGTCACCTGGAGTGGCTGGGAGCGATGAGTGGGTAGAGGGGCTTTTCAGATGTAGACAACCTGCTACTGCATGGGCAACTCTATTCCAACCCCCCCGCAACGGCCGCCAGCTTTCAACAATAACTGTGCACAATCAGTGTGCAAACATCCATGTTTTGAGCACCGTGGAGGATTGCAAACGCGTCTGTACCAAAGACTCATGCAAATTAGGGCCGGAGAGATGAATGCACTCATTTGGGAAGTCAAGCTCAAGATTTATCCTAAAGGGAGGAGTGGTAGATGCCTCTGCCGGAGGTTAATGTATCTTGTAAATGAATAGACTGGATGATCTACTAGCTCCTTTTTCATTTTGTAAGTACTGTGATTTTAGAGGATTTTTAATGGCTTTGAATAATAAACAACAGCTCTCCAAGTGGAAAAAAATTCTTACGCAAAATGGAAATGAAACCAATTGAAAATTTTCATTGAGGGAAAAAGAGGAGAGAAAGAGAAGATCAGCTTATCCTATATTTTGGCTCCCCATGAATGGCTACTTTTTACTAGATGGGGCATCCCCAAAATGCTGGGTTCAGATTTCTCCTGGTCTCGATAACCTGAACTGATCGCACCCATCAGTATGGGGCTGAAAGGCTTCAAGGTTGTGTGGCCATGGGCACATGCTGCTGACTCTGTCAAGGTGCTTTGGCTTTGGAGATGATTTTGCGGCCTTTCTCTGAACTCTGTTTTGGGTAGAAAAGTTGAGAATTTAGATGCTGGGGTGGGTCCCTTTCCTGAACGGTTCGAGTTGCTGTGACCCCAAAGCCTGTTTTAACTATTGCCACAGAAGGTGGCATTTTCAACACACCCAGTCCCATGTCAGCTCTAACATGACATGCAGTTCACATGCAGTTCACTCCACTGCACTTTTTCTCAGTGTGACATCACCATGACCTCATGGACCAGATACAACTTCTCATCTTTGTGTCAGCCACCCAACTGTGCCTGCAGCTCATGGACATGGTGCAAAAGGAACAATGCAGGCTCTAGATGGGCAAAGCTGCCCACCAGAAACACTTCTGGAGGACATGTCCTCCAGCCACAGTCCAGCCCTGCAGCCCCTTGCCCATCATGAGAAGAGCCATGGGCTGCCCCTTGCTTCGAAATGGGAGTGGAGGCGAGGGAAGAGTTAACAGCCAGGCACTTTCTGCAGTAAATCACCTGCCTGCTGTGAATCAGCGAAACCTTCATCCCCACTCATCACAGCCAGAAAAGCCTGTGTCTGGCTCCAGCCGGAATAGCTGAATTTCTGCTCCACAGACAGGCTGGGCTGCCTCTTGTGCTTGCTCCATGCTTTAATTTTGATCAATAATTGCACAGTCCCATTCCTGTCTCTTTACTGAGGTGTCATTCGGAGACCTTGTTTCCTAAAGAGAAGCTGGATGGGAGCAGCCAAACTCCATGAAAGGGTCATGGGACAAGGGATTTCTGAACATCTTTAGCCCAGCACCTGCTCAGAGCAGGACTAGGCCCAACTCTAGGCCAGGGTGGACATGTCTTTGTCTAGCCATGTCTCTTGGTGGTGGTGCCAAAAGACAATGGGCACCAACTGAAATACTCAAAATTCCATTTAAATATAAGAAAAAATTCTTCTAGTGCATCAAACACTGGAACAGTGTGCTCAGAGGGGCTCTGGAGTCTCCATCCTCGGAGATGTTTGAAACCCAACTGGACAATGACCTGATCAACCTTCTCCAGCTGACTCCGCTTTAAGCAGGAGGTTGGGACTAGATCATCTCCAGAGGTCTGTGCCCACTTCAGTGATTTGGTGAATCTGTGATTTTCTGAAAACTGACCTCTTTACAATCTGGTGCTAAAAATATTGGCACATAGATGAGGAATAGTTCTGGTTTTCAGGCACCTCAGACTGATGCATGCAACAGCCTACAATTCATAACTCTATGCAGAAATATAGGCTCCTCCAAGGGTAAATTTGAATCTCTCATGGCTGTGGTTTTATATGACCCAGTTTCCAGCAGCAGTATTGGCTTAAGTTCATCCATCCTTCCTCTCCCAGCTGAGAAGACGACTATGGAGAACATCCATTCGTTTAAGCTGACAGGGACTGGACTGTGAACTGGCAGAGTCGAGGGACAGGGACAATATTGCCACCAAAGACTTTGTGTTGTGGGACCAAGTCTTAAAGTAAATACAAACTTGGTTTCTCCCGCGGGAACCTGTATCTGTTTGGGAGAGGGTATAGGACACATCCATGGAGGGGAAAAGAGGGCTGTTTTTTTGTCAGCAGCCTGGTGGGGATGGTGCTGCTTGCTAATTGCTGCAGGTGCATCCAATATTTTTTGTCATCATTTGAAACGAAACCTTGTCACAGACTCCACACAGCCTGATGCTGTGGTTTTCTCATGAATAACTCAGAATAATTATTAGTCTTATACACTGACTAATCCTCATAACAACACCTCACAATGGAGAGGGAAAAAGGAATTATCTCTGCTGTATATATATCACTACTGAAGCAAAAAGATCAAACACGTCCAAGGTGAGGTATGAAATGAATGGTAGAGTGAGGAACAGAGTTACAGGGTTTCTGGCTTCCGCCAGGTCATACTTTGCATCATATTTATGGCATTGGCATTTCTTCGGAGTTAGAAAAAAAAGTACATTAATATGGGAGAAACAAGAATAAATATTATTCTGGGAAGGAAGTGGAAATAGTAGAGAAGCCAGAGGAAGGGACCAACTTCTGCATTTCTGGTTTGACTCGAGGCTGGAAGTGCTGAAGTTTCTTCCTTAGATCTAGTCTAAATCTC
>NW_010549482.1:0-4649 GCF_000687285.1 Phaethon lepturus | reverse complement strand
TCCAACCTTAATGATGCTGTGATTCTATGATAAGAAGAGGGGAGTTTCTAGGGTGAATGAGTAAATGGGAAGAATCCAGTTTGTTTAACATGCAGGTAAATTAAGGATCAAATGTCAGGAAAGACTTGTTGTACCTAGATGGTCTTTTTTGCACCAGCACAGATGGGCAAAACGTGGCTTTGTGTAAACGTGGGCTGCAAATTGGAGGAAGCTTGAGCGTAATTAGAGGAACTGGATGTGACCTCAGATGGTTACGATGGTGTGAAGCCCAACTGCTTTTTGAATGCATCTTCATAAGCTTAGGGAGGTTGCTTATGTGGTGCAGTGCTGGAGTTTGCAAAATTCGAGGGGCAAATATCACTACTGAATTTTGCAGGTGAGGCCTGGCATCTGGGCTTAGTTATCTGATATCAGGAGAGACTGCTCGACCTGAAAAGGATGTGGCAGCCTGAAGTGAAGTGCTTAAACCTCAAATATGGACAAGATTTAAGACAGACGTGACTTCAGCTTTTGCCAGTTACCTGTATAAACCTTCCGTCACAGGGCTGCTAGCCCAGACTTGGACAGGCCTGTGAGGGGACTGTACAACCATATCTTGTGGACAGCGCTGGTTAATCCTAGTTTGTCTATAAAACGTATCTGTTGCATATACTACATTGTTTTTTTCAGTCTTAATATTTTATCATCATCACAAAAAAAGCAGAAATATAATATACCTCCAGACTGAGTGTTTTTACAATGCTTTCAGCTTGAAATTCAGGCTCTATGTTTGAAAGGTTAACGTAGAAAACTAATTATATTATCCTGGTAACCAAATGTGTGATGAGACATTTGTCTGTGTAATTAACAGTGAAGAACTTTTATAGTTTCATAAAATCAAATGCTACGCACAGTGTGCTTGGAGCATTTGTTTTGAAGAGATGTCCAAAACAGAGATGTTTATGACTGATATAAAGTGGAACCGAAATGTACTGTAATACAGGTGTCTGTGCATTTTACAGCATTTCGCATTGTTGAAGCGGAAGGCAGCAGATTAATAACTTCGCTGTGTCATGGTAAAAATAAATAATGTGTTCTTGGAGCAGGGGAGCGATGCATAAGTTACTCACTAATTTCAAGAATTTATTCTGTCCCAGAAATAATATCCTTTGCAATTTATTCACAGAGAAAAAGTTGACTTAACACAAGTCTGTGAAGTTACTTGTTGCTTTTAAAAGAAATATATCCCAGGTCTGATTGTTGTAATGGTCGCTTCTGTGATTAAGACTGCATAAAAGTTTATTTTATACATCTGTGTTCACCAGTCATCTAATTTGGTAAAGCATTTCCCTATGGGGCTGAAGCATGATCTTGACCTGGGATATTTCCAAGAACTGGAGGAGGTTGTTGCATATCTATTACTATTTTTTCTAATTATATATGACCCCGTTAATATATACATTTATTGAACAGTTGCTCACTTGTCCTGTCCTGAGCAATTTAGTTGTTGCAGTGTGGCATGAAAGCATGTAACTTGGGCTTCTGCGTCTGCTCCTGTTGGGTGTTTTGAAACTGTTTGACCAAGCTCTTCAAAGGAGTTATTTTGTGGTGGTGGTGGCAGCCAGGCCAGCTTCCAGAGAAGTTACCCCCCAGAATGGTCCTAGGGTCTGATCCTGGTTTTGATTCTGCAAATTACTTTCCTTACATTAGTGTTTGTGATGCTTATTAACTTTCTGTGTCTTGTCATAGGCAGAGGTGTCAGTCAACCCATGTACTTCCATGCCTTGTTTGGGAGTAGGGGATCTAATTTGAGGGTGATCCAGTTTTCCTGCAGGTATAATCTTAGTGCTTTGTGTGGTGACATGAAGATAGGTAAGTGCTTTTAAATGACATTTTAGAGCACTGCTGAGATGCCTCAACTAAGACAGCTTAAATGTCCCTGTGTGTTAGCTTAGGGTAGTCAAAGTCACCGGCTCATAACTCATGTTGCTTGCATGACCCTGTGACATTGTTCATGACCACTGCTCTCCTTGCTGACTTGGGGTTTAGGTTTTTAATTTGCCAAGCGTGTTGTTGCCTGTGTTACTTGTTCAACATAGGTTCTTATATGCCCCCAAAGGCTGGGCATCACTTACTTGAGAAATGCATGCTTACCCCATCAATTTAGCTACACAGGTGCCTGATTCAATTTGTCCACAGAGCAGCCATAGCAACTTCCCATGTGATTTAGGAAGCCTTTGATCCGATGAGGAATCATGCACATGGCTCCTCTGTTTTCCCTGTGCTGACTGACCTTCACAATTTTCTATTTTAGGACCACTGTATGATGTGTAGGAATGATGTACACAAGATAACAGTAGCAAAAATGTCTTGAGATTTGAAAGTTACGGTTTGATGTGGGTATGGTTTTTGCTGAGAAGGGATGCCTCGCTCCCTTCTAGGATAACTGTCCTTTAAGGAAATACTTGAACACCACGTAACGTTCAGGAAGGTGTTTTGGTGAGTTCAGCCTGGCTGTGTGCCGGAGACAGGTGCCCTGCATGCACGTGCCTCCCGATTCCTTGAGCTGCTCTGAATTAGCCCTTACAAAATCTTCAAACACGGCAGCCGAGTTTTGCTGGCCCTTTTCCAGGAAAGGCAGCATTCCAGTGGTGTCTAATAAACTGGTGATTAATATGTTTGATTATATAAGCCGTTGCAATTGTTATTTTTTATTGAGCTTTCCAGCCATATGCATCGACTTCCACTTTTTCTCACCTCTGAAGCCTTGTTTCCTTACAAACCAGGCTAATGTTGTCAGCTCACATGTGCTTGGCTGGCTCGCTGTCGCTGCCATTCCTACCCTCCCAAGAGCTTCTGAACTCACCCACCAATTTCAGCCTAGTTTGACACACAGGTGGAAACCTGTGAGATACAAAGTACCTTCAGCAGGCAGCCTGATGGAGGAAAAAAAAAGCCCTATTGGTATAGCCAAGAAAGGAAAAGTTTCTGTAGGAGTTTCATCTGCCAAAACATAACTCGACATAAAATCAGACACTAATTCATAGGGATCAAACTGCATTAAAAAAGTTAACTACTCATGAATATTTCCCAAAGCATATGAGAAACACAAATGTTAAAATAAAGAAATTAATTGCAAAATATTGGGCCAAGAGAACATTATGGTTATTAGTTTATATAAGTCAAAGGAAGAAAACATCAAATACAGATGACTGTCCAACCTTAACTCTGTTCACTCATTTATACACTTTAAAACACATACATTAATTAAAGATGTGGTTGCCACTTCTCCACTACTGGACTAAAATTAATATTTTAACATATGGGTATGTTTGCATATCATTGTATCATTCTTTGTAGCACGATGGTAATATTTGGCAAATTATTTGGAAAAGTGTAACAACTGGTTTGTAGGGAGTGTGCTATATTTATGTTAAGTTTAACAAGTGTAATAGTGAAAAGATGGTCAGGCATATGGGGTAAAGAATGGAATTAATGAATTATCAATAATATATTGTGAACTGGAGTTTTTTACAGGTTGGATGCTTCAGACAGGTGCACACTTAGCATGTGGATGCTACTTCATCCTGGGACAGTTCTGGTTTACATTTGTGCATTTTTGTAATTTTTAACATTTTTACAACTTTCAAAACAGGAAGGTTTTATACTGTGCACACTTTCAGTAAAGAAAGCGATTGAAATGAATTTGGGGGAAATTACCTTTTCTGAATATTTGATGTAGTATTTATGAAAGGGCTTTGTTTTGCTTTTTTTGTTGTTTTATAAGATTACAGTCAGGCCATGTGGGCAAAATATGTCATATGTAAGGGGCCGTGATAAAAACAACTCTAATAGCAATTTTAAAAAATTGTTAATATGTTTTTGTTATGACTGTTACCAACTTTACGTATAAGTTCCTAAACAGGGCTGTAATTTGCCATGCTTACCTATTTTGAGTAGTATTTTGTAAGTATTTTAGTGTTTTGCAAGTAAATTCCCTGGTTCCAGATAAAACCGAAGGGATTACATGGGGAATCCAAATCTCCAAAAGCCAGGAGGCTGCCGGTCGGAGGCATCCGTGTCTCCCGGGGAGAGGTGGGGACCTGTGGTACCTGTGCAGGGATACAGGGAGAGGCTGAAATACGCACCGCTCCTCTCAGGCTCTAACATCGATCTCCAGAGGCTTTTCACAGATAGGTAATGCAGATTATTATGTAATAAACTTTTTTTTGGGGGTGATTGATTATCCCATTCAGCATTTAAAAAGAAAGGCTGGCTCTTCCATAGGACATAGTAGCTTGAGCTGTTTGGGTTTCTCTCTGTGCTCCATCTTCTTTTTTTTTTTTTCCTTTTAATTTTTAAATTACATAGTTATTATCTGTGAAAATCAGCAGCAGTGAAGTAGCTGATAACAAAATGCTATCACTGGGCTATAGAGCTGCTAGCCAAATGAGATAACCAAGGAGCAAGACGTTAAATCTGTTACTCTTCCTGTGCCTGCAGATTCAGACTGTGTAACATCAGCTGCTCTCCTCTGGTGTTGGGAAGGATGCCACTGCTGCTGGCCAGTTACAAATCAAAGCTGTAAAAAGTCATAATTGAGAGAGGGGGGATGTAAACTTGCACTGAAGACAAAATCGTTGAGATAAGGACAGGGAGAGATCACTCAG
>NW_010549481.1:0-7769 GCF_000687285.1 Phaethon lepturus | reverse complement strand
TGATTCTGTGATTCTGTGATTCTGTAAATAAGTTTGCTGAAATTAACTCTTTCACCTCTGTGTACACCAAATACTAGTACAAAAAATTAAGAGGCATAAAAATAGACAAGTTGTTAATGTTAGGGCTTTTAGTGAATACCACTGAGTGACCATTAACTGACCAGTATGGCGGGAGACCATTACCTATAGCGTGCCCACCTGTTGAATTTGAGGGGAGAGGGAAATGGGAAAGAATTTTAATGTATGTTGCTACTAGTAACATGCACATTAATATGTCGGGTACATTCAACAGACCTAGACTTTCTACATTCAATTCCTAATCCTTGCAATTTTATCCTATTTCAGCTGACATTGTTGGAACAACTCCTTTTCTGTTGAATTATTTCTCTCGATAGCAAAATTGACCTGAAAATATTCTCCCTGCCTGTCTCACAAACTGTTGTTGAAAAATGTAGAAAGTAAGATGTGCTGGCTTTTTAAAGCTTGGGTCATGAATCTTTCTTATTCAACTTTAGTAAAAATAAAAGCCTTAGTGAGTAGAAATCTACGTTTAGTAACCACCTACCATAATCCATTGTGAATGATAAGACAAGAAAATAATAACTGAAAACGTATTGTCATGAACATTTCTGAAGGGTAGGCTCTCCTGTGAAAAACAACTGAGATTACTGGGAGGTCAAAATGAAGAATTTTGCATGAAACAAGTATGTGATGAGCAATCTCCACAAAAAAAATGACCACAAAAGGAGAGAGAGGATTAAGTATTTGGCATTCATAGGCCATAATCTACATTCAACTAAATGATGAAATAATAATATGTAAAAATAATTACCTGACCTTCAGAAAGCTATTTTAAAAAAACAGGCTTTTGAGACAGATGCTTCAACGTTTTTCATCTAGAAGCTGAAAGTACTTTAAAATGTTAAAGCTTGTGTGTGCATTTTCTGCCAAGATGGATTATGATTTTTATGAGATTGATTTTGTTTCTGCCTTTGCAAATTATTGCTAATGACAGAATAAAAGTGCATGTCAGAATCCCCTAACATTAATGTTCTTAAGCTTAAGTCTTAAGCCTTCACTTCTTGTGGCCGCACCACAAAGAAGAGGTTCAGGATTCAGCAGCTATTGATACACTCCAAATAAATACCCGCCAGAGCCGGTGCTGACCGGGCTCCAGCAGCGCTATCAGTATTCCCCCGTACCCCTTCTCCTGTGGTTGACCCGAATGAGTGTTCCTGCTGGCTACCTCCATTCCTCCTCACAGAGCGTGTGGAACAAGAGGTCTAAGCAGGGCTTATCTCCTCTGGCAGAAATGCTTCATAGGACCAAAGGCCACAAAGACCTGCTCCCACGTTGTCCCCTGTGCCCTGGCAGGCCGTTGGCTGCATGGGAACCTCCCGCAGAAACTGGGTTGCAGTTGCTGCTGGGGGTGTCTGCAATCAACATGTATTGTCACTCGGGACGTTTTTCAGCCTAAAACATGAGTCTTTGTAAAATATAAACTAGGCTGTTTGATGAATTACATTTGCCTCTAGGAGATGAAAAGAGAGGAATCTGTAATAAATATCTATACCCATGTATAAGGCTTCCTTTTAGAAAAGCCAAGCAGTTGAAATCAATGGAGGCTCCAGCTTTTTGGTGATGGACTGCTTCTGCTGAGCTGACTGCTGAAAGCAGAGTGTGAGCTGGAAAGCCTGATAATTCCTGAACATGTGCAAAACAAGGGAAAATGCTGCAGGTTTATCAGCTGCTACATAAGCAGCCCTTGGAGCAGCCTTGTGGCAGGAATGGAGCAAATGGAGAACACTGATGCTGAGGTAGCAGAATTATGCTCAAGCAGAAAAATAATTATTTCACATTGTCACTAGATGTCAGAAAGTTTTTCTGTGGTCATTGAGCAACAGCCAAAAGCACCAGCCTCCCCCCAACAGGAAGTCACATTAGTAACAGTAAGAAAACTTTCCATATTTTGTTGTGAGACACATGAAAATCATAATGTGTCTACAAGAACTTTGAAGTGAGACACAATGATAGGGACAGCAAGATTAACACTCTGGACAAGCTCTGTATAGGTGAATTGTACAAACAATTCCTAGGAAATATTCTTGAAGAAGGTTTGGTATCTCCACTGCCAACTTTTCAGTGAGAAAACTCAAAAGATGGAAAAATATAGCTTGTAATTTAATGTAAGCCTGGAGGCTTACATTACATTTGGACAAACATGTCTCACTTACTCTGTTTCAAAGTTCCAGAAGATGTAACAGATTTAAGACCAAGGACAAACAAAAGTGTGATACACTTACCATAATCTACAAGCAATGCTATGCTTTTAAAGAAGCAAAAAACCTTCTGGACGGCTGGTAGAAAACGTCATCAATTCTTACAGATGTCTAAAATAAAACCAGAGAATTGGCTGTAGGAAGAGCGCTAGTCCTAAAAGAAAAGGAAACAGTTCTTCTGAGGAAAATGCACAGATTTGGGCAAAATCCCACAGAACTCATGCTGGTATTGTGCTGACCAAAGAACATGCAAGAATAATTAAAAAAAAATCCTATACAAGGCAGAAACAGAAGAAATTTTTTTTCACTGTACAGAGAATATTAAGGATAAACTTACAATAAGCCTGTGCTCATTTGTGAGGTAGCTAGCAGAGCCTGGAAGCATTTGGTAATGGAATTATTTGAACACAGAGGTGACCAGGACCTGCTCAAAGTTGACTATTGCACTAGTTTTATTAAAGAAATTCAGCTAAATAATTCATTAGTCAGCAAGGAAATGAATCACAACAGGACAGCATTAGCCAACATCATCTATGATAAAGTTGTTTCAGATAACAGAACACATTAAATATCTCTGGAATTTCAAATATTTGAAAGGTATGGAGGTTTCATAGACATGCTTGCAGCCTGTATTATTCAGAGGTCAATGAACTTTGAAAGCGATGTTGAAACAGCAAAGCAAACACTAAGGCAAATGAAGATGATTAAGACCCTATCTTAGTTTACTTCACTACAAAGCCACACCTCTCCGTTGAGCCTGGATCACATGGATAATACAGACCAGGAAGATCAGTTTGGCAAAAACACAGACATTTGAGGGTGTTCTCATGAACTCAACCACCTCTCATTATGAAAGTGCAACTTGTGAGGACAAAAATGACAACGGTAAATAAAAGGAACTGTCTAACAGATCTTTAGATCTTACCACCAAGCAGAGACAAAGAGGCAGCTCTTTTGCAGACAATGAACATAAGAACCACCAAATGATATAAAACCTGTCTTTCAAGAGAGAAGTCACATTCACACCAGACAAAATAGGATATTCCAAGTAGGACTACCATCCTTCTGTGTTCTCATGAATATGTCTTCTTTCTCACTCAGAAATCTTGTCTGGCACAGAGGAATTCTGTGTTTATCTAAGATTTCGAGGTATGCAGCAGCCCTTTTCCTGGTAAATCTGACAGTCTTGCAATGACAATGAGCATGCACAGTTGTGAGTGGAGAATTGACAGAGTTTTGGAAACCCCAGACATTCACAATACACTGGACATTGTGGCTCCATGTGTACGGTATGTTTAATGTTCCCCCAAAAAGTGCAGCTGTGCATGCACCATATGATGGCACTGCCCAGAAATTCCAGGCTCATGCTGCAGGTCTGGCACAGAAGACTTTTATTGTGCACACTGACTCTAAACTGACAGTGCATAACCCCAATTCAAACCTGAAAAATAGCAGTTCAGGTAAGATCAGAGTTTCATCTAGCTCTGCACCTTGTCTCCAATAGTGACCACCATGTGAGCGTCCCAAGAATCACAGAATCACAGAAACACTAGGTTGGAAAGGACCTTCAAGATCATCAAGTCCAACCATTAATCCAGCGCCACCATGTCCCCTAGACCATGTCCTGAAGCGCCACATCCACACGTTTCTTGAACACTTCCAGAGATGGCGACTCCACCACCTCCCTGGGCAGCCTGTTCCAAGATTGTAAGATTGTAAGGACCTTCTAGAGACCCTTCTCAAAATATTTTTTGAGTATCTAGTGATCAGTTATTCCAGGGCTTCCTAAACTAGATGCTGTGGCTTTGTATTGAATAGCCCTTGATGTCCTTTTCTTTCATGAATGTATCAAATTCTTTTTTTAATTCAAGCACAGTTTTAGCATCCACAATGTTCTGTCACAAGTTCTACTGGTTAATTATGTGATGAGTAAAGACATGGCTCCTTTTGTTCACCAGGAGGCTGGCGTCTTCTGGTTTCATTTGATATCTACCAGATCTTGTATTGAAAGAAACGGTTATTCTCTATTCACCCAGTCCAGGCCACTCCTGATTTTATTGATCTCTAGCATATGCTGTCTTAGTGCTTTTCACAACAAAACCCTTCATCTATTTTATTATGCTTTATCCTGTAACCACTCCGTATTTTTAACCATACTTGCTGCACTTATCTGTATCTGTTACAGTACTTCTATATCTGTCTTCAGATGGATACTATAAACATTATTGAAGATGTGGATACCTCATCTATTTATACAACAGCAAAAGGATATTTTATGTTCTTGATTCCTTTTGTAGTGATTCCTGTTTGCCTTCATTTTACATTCCTCTACAGTGAATTTTTGTTGCCTAGTCATTACGTGGTAGGAGGTTCTCCTGTGAGTTTGCAAACAGCTATAGTCTATATCACTCTGACTAATTCAGTGTCATTACCAAACATTTTCATCCCTTTTCAACACTGTTTTCTGATCTGTGTTGAGCAACACAGACTTCAGCATAGAGCCACGTGCCACTCCACGTGTGATCTCTTTCTACTGTGAAAGGCAACTATTAGTTCCTCTCCCTTCTTCCTATCTTCTGAGTATTTCTTCATGTCTGATTAGCTTCCTCAAGAGCCTCAAGGGAGGCAACTTTTTGAATGCCTTCTGGAAATCCAGGCAGATAGTATCAAACAGATCTGTTGCCAACATGTTTTATTGACTCTGTCAGAGAACTTTGGTAGATTAGTGAAGCATGACTTCCCTTTAGAAAAGCCATGTTGACTTTTCTTCATTGTACCATATTTATCCTGATATCTACTAATTCTGATCTTTATTATTGCTTCTTTTGGTTTAACCAGTACAGGTTATTAGTTCAGAGTATTGAAGATCTGCCCTGCAGTCCTGCTTAAAAACTGGTATCAGGATAATAAGCACTGAGTTTAGCAATGGCTTCTCTGAGCTGACTTTTATGGGAGATGTATTAAATGGAGATACAATTAGGCCGCTGCAGCTCTGAGCCTTTGAAGTACGTGCAGGAGGAGTTTCCAAGATGGTGTGTCCGTGCTACAGCATGGGTTGAGCAGTGACGCTGGGATCACTGTGTTTGAGAAACCTCTTAAGAAAAATCCTGCTGAGTCTTTGCTCTCCTGTGTGGATCTCCATTTCTGTGAGCAATGTAGAAGACAACCATTGATGTTTCATTCAGAATGAAACAAGGCACAAAAAAAAAAAACAAACTCAAGCAGCATCTAGATTTGAGCTTAACTATAGATCAGGCTTTTCAGGAATGGCAAATTTTGCTAAGCATATTAAAAGACTGTTTAGTTCGTTCTACTAGTTTTACAATCCCGAGACTGTTGACTTTACTGGATTTGTATAATGGAAGTAAAGCCTAAAATTAAAAGCAGATTTAAACCATGAGTACAGCTAACTTCATGAGCATTCTGCTTTAGTAGTTGTGTGTGGACCTCAGAGTAGTTTAGTTACCTCTATTTTTATATTTAGTATTCAAAGCATTCAGCCATGATATTACCTACTCACTGACTTCGCCAGGTAGATGGAACGCCAAACAGATATGGAAAAAAGTAAGTGGTTTATTATGTTACAGGCTCGTGGGTTCTTGGTTGTTTGGGGAAAAATAATGTAATCCAGAGTTTCGAATGGATTCTGCAGGTATTTCCAATAAGACAGCCTGTATGTGTGTGTGTATATATATATATACATCTCAGATATGCTGTATTAAATTTTTGTCAATTATGCATCTTATTCTGGGAGACTTCCTGGCCACTTCTTTAGCAGATATATCCTTCCAACACACTGACACCATAGCCATTTGTAAAACATATCAACGGTCCAGGCAGTGTGTCTATCACAGGGCGTATGCTGTAACTTCAAAAAACATTAATGGAAACAGATTTTTTGTGCATTGCCTGTGATCATTGCTATCATAAATTAGAAGTACTCAAGTGTGTTCTCCATCATGCTCATTTTCAGATCGGCTTTGTTCTTTCTTTGACATATGACAAGATGCTGTCTGTAATGAAAAGCACAACTTTATCTTTGCTGCTCTACTCACATGCTTATGCTGCCTTTCTCCTTCTTGATATTAATAATTTCCATCCAGTTGCATTCTTTGACACATAGTGCTTTGAAAATGCCTAGTATATCATATAATACTCAATGATGATTTATATCTTGCTTATATAGTGTGTGAGAGGAGAGAAAGCCATTTTCAATTTGTAAACACAAAGTCCCCGAACAGTATAACCATCCAGATGGCAGTGAGTGTGAATTCTGCATTTTGATTGAGATGGTTAATACTGATGTGAAAATAATAATAATAAAAAAAAATCTTGGCAGAAAATTGCCTACTGACTATGCATCTGGCAATGTAGCAGGTACGTCGTTCATTCCAAGTACAGAATTGTACTTAGAAAACATAACCAAGTATAATGGTTTCTGACTCTAACCAAGTAAAGTTTCTTTTGTGATGAATGGAAACCGAGGTGGTCCCTACTTGTCCAAAGTACAGCCAGTAAGGAAAAAGCAGTGAGCTGTTTTAAAATGAAATAACCAGAAAACATATATATAATCAATACTGCAACCAAGTTATGTTAATGCTGAAGTGTTAGCACTTTTGAGAGTGCATGCTCAAAAATTATAGCCAAATACATGTGCAAAAGTTTTATGACTGATTTATTTGAGCAATTACTGCATTTTTGTACGTAAGAGCTAAATAAAAGGAGGAAAAGAGATGATTTTAAAAGAGACTCATGTTACTTTTCTTCAATGAGTGAGGCTGAAATGTAGCAGCTGCATTGTATTCTACCCTCATTCTTTGTGAGGATTTCCTTTTATCACAACTGAATCATTTTTTTCTTCCTCTTCCTATTTTAGTTCATAAATTTATAGATTTTACCATCCACTTTAGTTTGCTATGAAACTAAGAAGCCTAAAGTCTATACTATGAAAATGGAACAGTTGTAACTACTGAACATTGCATGCTAATATTTTTGATTCTCTCAATTCTTTTGTTCCATCAAATTTAATTCAACAAGTGTCAATATAGGTGCCAGCAGACAGAAATCAGCTTTTAAAAAAGAATATTCCATCATAATAGTCTGGTTAGAGAAGCCAGAACTGTATGCCAATTTTTTTTTAAATGATCACGTATGTTAGTATCTAGCTTCAATCCTGATATTTATTTCTTTACAAAACAAAACCAAAGGAGATAAATCTAACCTTCATAAACAGTCAGGCAATGCTTACTAATGACTAGTTATGGCAAGGAGATGGGGATTAGTTCATGAATTGTAAGGTTAACATGAAACTGTCTAAAGTAAAGAGTGAGCTGTCCTTGCAAGATGACCACCTGGGTTGCTACTCGCAAATGCAGAATTCAGTTTTGGGCACAGTATCATTCAGTATTTCTATTCATAAACTTCATTAATGTTCAAAAATGAGAATATACTAATGACATATAAGGCCAAGTGGCGGGTCCTGCACTTGGG
>NW_010549480.1:0-6344 GCF_000687285.1 Phaethon lepturus | reverse complement strand
ACAAGAGGAAATGGCCTCAAGTTGTGCCGGGCAGGATTAGATTGGATATGAGGAAAAATGTCTTCACTGAGAGGGTGGTCAGGCATTGGAACAGGCTGCCCAGGGAGGTGGTGGAGTTGCCATCTCTGGAAGTGTTCAAAAAACATGTGGATGTGGTGCTTCAGGACATGGTTTAGGGGACATGGTGGCGCTGGATTAATGGTTGGAATTGATGATCTTGAAGGTCCTTTCCAACCTTAGTGATTCTGTGATTCTGTGAATTCAGGTCGAAACTCAGCATGGATCAGAATATTAGTGCAATGCACACGTGTCAAGCTCTTAACTAACAGGCTGTTTTTAAAGGCAGTATGTGTCATAGAGGAGAAAAAGACCACAAAATATTAACCTATCTGAATGCCTCATCTCCATCTTTTATGTACTTTTGTGTCAGCCTTCACATTGGTAGATGTTCATATCCTCTAGCAGGACTTGAACTTACACTCTCCTGGCCTACAGGCAGAAATGTCACTATCTGAGCATTGCTAACGTGTATGGATCTCAGTCAGAATGATGTCAGACACCGAGGGGTACAATCTGAGCACAGACAGGGAGCGAGCCGTTCCGCCGTGTGGTCATCCTGTCAGTTCACAGGAGCCAAACAAGGTCAGGCGAGGTCGGTTGTTGGAGGGGAGCTGGTGAACAGATGCTTTTCTGAATCAGGAGAGATCAGCGGAGGCTGGGGAAGGTGCTCCTGGCAGTGGCAAGGGAGGTGGGCTGCCCTACTCCTAAAAGCCGCATCAGGTGCTCTTGACCACTTTGTTGAGATACAGCGAGGCTAAATTATTTAGTGCTTGCAAATGGCTTTAATAATTTCAATAAACTGGCTTTGCAGAAGGACAGAGCGTTTCTATCCCATCTCCTAGAGGGGCTCTGTGCAGAAGTGCTATTAGATCATCTGGGCTGAACTGACTGTCCGTTACTGGCCATTGAGTTTCACACAGTTATCCCAGCCTTGAGTTCAGTAACTCGCATTAAATTAAAGCATGCCTTCCAGAAAGGCTTGGTCTTTGAGGACATCGAGGGAAACAGAAGCCACCATTTTCTGTAGAAGCTTGTTCCAGGGGATTAATTTGGTTAACCATCCACGTTTTTATTTTTTTCTTTTTTTTAAGAAAAGTATTAAAATGTCTGATTTGAATTTTCCTGACAACAACTTTTGCTGTTTCTATTTCTTCTCCTGCTACACTAAAGTATCCTTCTGTTCTCAGTTTGACCCTTGTAAGTCAGAGTTTTGTCCTTAAATTCTCAGAGCTTTATAACAAGAGCCTTGTCTTCTTCATGCTGCTATGTTTTCTAGCAACATAGGAGAAACCAGTAGCATCTCCTTGCAGCTGTGCCTCTTGTGCTTCTTCTTGTTTCCCGTCTGAGCCTGTATCATCACTAGCTTGTGGACTCCATCTTCGCAGACAACCCGTGAAATTACAGAGGCAAACAAGGCAGAAGAAGGCGGCAGTATGATGGAGGGAAGTAAACCCAGGTGTCCATGTCAGTACCCTCAAGGCATTTCTCACTGATATTTCATACGCTTTACTCAGTGCCATAATTCCCAGTGATTCTTCATTCCTGAGGAAACCAAGGCGGTGAGATCTGCAACCCAAGCATTACCTGAATGGAGATATGTGGCACCAAGGGTGACTTGGCCCATTAGTGGAAACATCTCTTGTTTTCGATTTCTTATCAGTTCTGATTCAGGAATTCTTATCAATTTCTTACTCAAGAAATCCAGACTAGCTATGAAATCCCTTTTAAGCTCTGCACTACGTACAGTCCCAGTGCATGTCTGCAATTCAGGTTCATTCAAACCATGTAATCCTCAATTTAGCACTGAAGCAGTAGAAGCCCACTAGAAAACACGACCAAAATGAGTGTGTTCTTCTGCTGGGTTCATATTGCTTACATGAAACAGAAATACGCTGCTCTGTCTCCAATTTAGTACCAGGCTGGCTTGTGGTATAGAACAAATTGTTGAGCATGACAGAGTCTTTCATATATATATATATATATATATGAAATGCTCAGCAATATATATTTGTGAGATACAGATATATACACACATATATATGTTATCTCAGATCAAAATCATTAAATAAGCAGGCTTCCAAATTCTTAGCTGTCTTGGCGAGGACAGGACTAAGCGCATTTTAATTTCTTTTATCTTTCAGACTGGGAAGTTTGGGGAATGCTCTGCAGCCAGGCTTGGGTTCAGATTGTTTAGTAAGTGCTGTCAGCTCCTCACGTTGATATGTTAATATGACTAAGGGGTTCCCACAATTCCCTCGCGAGTAGCAGTCCTTTGCTCCGGTGGTTGTAGCAGACTGGGAAATTTCACCGTTGCCTTTGGCTTTAGCCAACTCCCCTGCCAGTCAGAGCGTGCCACCCATAAACTGCCTGTCAATCACCCGTCAGTTTTAGAGGGGGTTTCAGTCAGCCAGGGCAACTCGACTTTTTGACAATGTAATTATGGCCCTTGCATCCACAGTAGGGGCCTGAGCGGGGCTGAGAGAGTTTTATTGATTGTTCAGAAGGGAAATTTATCACTGTCTCCAGCTCCGTTCACACTTTATTCCCTGAGAAACTCTCCTGACAAGCTTCGGGGAGAAGTTCAGCATGGCAGCCTTGGCTGTTCTTGCGCCTTTGTCCTTCCCGGGGAAACTGGCCCAGAGACACCCGTGGATGCCGGGCGGAGGGCAGGGACCGGGTGTGGAGGCAGCGTAAGTGGAGATGCGGCTTCATCAGCCAAGGATGCCGACCCTTTCGTCATGATTTCGTGGTCCCAACGCTCTTATTACCATGGATGGAATTTTAAAGGCCTTTTCTATTCTGTTCCATTTTTAGCAGTCCTGTGTAGGTGAGGTCATTACTGCATTGTGTCCCCTCGAAACAGACTCTGCCTCTTCCCACAAGAAAACCAGTGCTTGTGCTGTGTATTTAGCTGAAACTTTGTCAGTGCCAACACTGTGATGATATGGGGTATGAACATATGAGCCTGTTCCCTGCGTTTTGACTAATAACATATCTCTTCAACTAGATGGAAAATGCTACGCTTCAGATTTAGTAACATTCTGCGTTCGCTTTGTCCAGACTGTGAAAGCTGTGTGGTAAAGAAAAAATAATGTCCGGAGAGTTTTGGTTTAATACCGTACCTGTTTATAATCAGCACAATTAAAACAGAAGTGTCAGTGGTCATTTCAGTAACGGACAGTCCTGCTGCAAAGAATGTCCCTGCACTCGCAATGCATGCTGACAGTGGAAGGTGACATTCTAGCGGCAATCCTGCACTGCTTCTATCCCAGACTTCCCTGCATCCAAACCTATTTTGTACATTTTCAGTGCTAGCTCAGGAAAAGAAGTATTTTTTATCAGTTGAACAAATTATTAATTTTAATCACTTCTAATCAATAATAAAACACAAAATATTTGTGAGCTGTGCACTGTGCTCTACAGAGCCTGTGCATTCCTCAGGAGATCAAACATTTAATCAAATGCTTCTTGCTTTTCCTCCGTTAAGCAGTGTTATGTATCTGTGCTGAGCTTGAGATTAAGAGATCATAGACAACATGAGAGAATTTGTTCTGCTTTACTCACATATTAAAAAGAAAACTTCCCAGGGGAAAAAAAAAGAAAAAAATAATCTATAGCAGGGGGATTCAAGATAGGGTGCAGAGATCTGCTGGAGATAAGATATGCTTTCTTACCTTACTGAAATGTTCACCATTTCAATACATATTGTTTCCCACTAACTGAGCCCATTGATTTGCACACCCCTGTTACATTGTGAGTTCAGATCCTTTTTCCCTTTCTGGGGTCACTTCCATAGGTCAATTTTCCTTGGATTCTAGTTACTCTGCGTGGTGGTTGCAGGAGGCTTTTTGCCTTCTGTGACAGCATTTTTCCTTTCAAGACCTTGACTTTAACATGATGCATTAAAGCAGATGGCTCTTGAACAGAAGGCTAAGCTGCATTGAATCTCCTCACGTTCACTAGGGGTAAGAAACTGCACTTAGGCACTTCCCATGGAGTAACTAATGTACAATGACTTGTTCCTCCACTTTCTTATTCACAAATATGAGATGACCATTAGATTTTAAAGACCTAACAGATGGGGGGGAAAAAAACCCAGAGAGCTGGGTTCAGGGTAAGCTGCTGTGTCTTTCATAGACTGCCCTACTTTCTAACAGAAATGCATCGGTCACCTTTGATTTAAACTGAAATCAGTTGCTCCGTATTTTGGTGCTGATCTTAGGGAGGAAAACATGATGTAAAGGGACTGAGAGATGGGTGCTAACATAATATAACATAATATAACATAATATAACATAATATAACATAACATAACATAACATAACATAACATAACATAACATAACATAACATAACATAAATACAATACAATACAATACAGTACAATACAGTACAATACAGTACAATACAGTACAATACAATACAATACAATAGTAGATGATAGATGATATATATAATATATAGAATAGAATAGAATGGAATAGAATAGAATAGAATAGATGGAGATCATAGGTAATATATTCACTTGTGTTTCTTGACGGGGGGAGGTCTGTGGGTTACTACAAACATGGAGGCTTTTTGAGGGGTGGAATAGTTGCCTCTTTTAAACTTTTGAATGTAACATTGAAATACGACTTCCAGTTCTGGTCCCAACTACAACCAGGAGATTGGCTGGAGGAAGAGAAGCGAACAACAAAATCAGGATGACTTGCCACCCTAGATGGGAGAAAGCCTGCCAAATTTTGTGACAAATGTTATTACTTTTTTTTTTTTTGTCAAAAAATTATTTTGACAAGCTGAGAAGCCTGGACCCAGAATCTGGGTTTTCGCAGGGCTGCAGGCTGAGCCAGGCAGGGACCCTCCGCTTGGGCTCATCTTCACTTTTCCCGCGTGTCTAATTCTCTTTCATCGCGTGCCGGGGATGTAGCGAACTGATCTTAGCATTTAAATGGTCGTGCCGCCCCGCGTACCCGCTCCTGCGGGCAGACATTCCCCGTCTCGTTCGGCAGCGGCGCGGGAGATTAACTGGCAATAACACGAAATGTTAACAGCTGTGCGCAGCTCGCGACGGGATCGCGCAGTAGTTGGCTGCTGCTTTTGAAGCTGTTTGTTCCTGGTGTCAGTTTAAAGAGGTTTTCCTGCGCGGCACCTTGGTTGTGAGCTATTTGCAAACGTGGAGCATGGTCTTTGTATCAAGCTCGCTGGTTTATGCAAAGGCATTGAAGGAACTGGGAATGTCTTTCCCCATCCTTTCTGGGCTGATGTAACCTGATAAAGTGTCTGGGTAACCTCTGATTAAAGGAAATGTTTGGAAATGTTTGCATTTATGGGACAGAAAATAGGGAAGGTACTTTTTCTGCGGTGTAATGTATCAAGAAAGAGCAACAATGAGAGTTTCCATAGACCTGTTTGATCCCACAGCCCTTCCCATCCGCAGCAGGATACTCCTTGCTTTCTTGAGGGTGCCATTCAAAAATATTTAGGTGGCAAAGCTTAAGGTGAAAAGTGTGGTTTCACAAAAGGGCAGTTTGTCCTGCAGGACTGTATGGGGGTGGAAAGACGTCTCCCACTCGCAGAGCAGAGACATCCCTGTCTTTGGAAGATGCATAGCAGAAAAAAACAGACTCCTGTCATCGCAAAACAAGTTCGAGCAGGACTAGGTCACTTTCAAGGGTATTTCCTATTGGAGAAAATAAAAATTATCCACTTTGTCCTCTCATTCGGATGATGTCAGACTTTTTTTCCCCTGGGGAGAAGGAAAAGGTGCTTAATCCTATCATTTTGCTTTCATCTGGACTTTCATAGTATTATTTTTAATATTATATCTGTTTCACATCAACATTTCTACACTGTTTTTACAGAATAAAAATCAAAACCCCTAAACCCCCAAAACGACATTAGTACAAAGAAAAAAATCCCTGTGTAATTGTTCCAAAAGTATTTTTTTGGTGGAATTTTTATTCTGTGGAAGATGTTGGAAGGTTTGGCCTCATTTGAATTTGGTGTGAAATCAAATCTGGCTAGCTGTAGACTTGTATTTCATCCTCCAGAACCCACTTCTAATGGGGAAACGTCACCCCTATTTTACACAGAGGAGGAAGAAGCCAGAGGTGCTGAATCTGTGCCTGCACTGGGTCGGGGACGAGCGGCCGAGCAGGTTAAAAGCCGACGTTAAAAAGCTGTGCCGCGACGCATCCCTGTGCATCCGCAGTGCTGGGACAGAAAAGATCCGCTAGAAAATGTCGCATGTCCCCACATTAGCGCGGCAGCCGCAGCCCAACGCGG
>NW_010549479.1:0-4397 GCF_000687285.1 Phaethon lepturus | reverse complement strand
GTGATTCTGTGACTTACTGCACAGGCTCCCAGGTAACCAAACAAATATGCCATTTTAAGGCTGAACCAACCTTGAGCAGGACGTATGGGTATAAATTGCAGCAGGAAGAGATTTATGGACTTGTTTTCCAAGCCTAGAGAGTAATTGAAGAGGCCTCAGACAGTTGAACATTTACCAGCTCTGATAAGGGAAGCCAGCACTTCACTGGGGATGAGGCAGGAGGGGTGACGGGCGCTCGGTTGGCACTCGGCCATGGCGCAGGGACCCAGAGTGGCAGTCACTCTAGGAACAAAAAGCAGCTGTGCAAACTCGGTATGCTTGTAAGATAAGCACGGCGCTGATAAAGTAAAGCACAGAAAGATTAAAAAAGTCAAGAAAATTGTATTAGCGGCAGACTGAAGAGCCCAGGCATCCTGGCTCTCCCTTCCTTCAGCTAGGCTTCAGCCCAATCTGCCCAAAATTCGTGACCTTAGAGATGGTTTCTTGATGGCATCCTAGAAGAGAATAATTTACTTATACAACCTGGGAGTAAAAGAAAATAAAGCAGAGCTGGCAGAAGCACATTTACCTGGTTCTGTTGCTTATGTGTAATGTTTGCTTTGTTTTCGTTTAGGAATCTACAAAGGACATTGCTTCCGAATCAACCACTTCCCTGAAGACAATGACTATGACCATGACAGCTCAGAATACCTTCTCCGTAAGTTGAAAAGTGATACCTAATACACAGGATTAACAGACATAGCCAGAGAGACTTTCCTGGGTTTCTCTTCCGTAGAGTCCAACCCAACTCTTACTCATTGCAAGAGTCTGGCCCAAACTGGGTGACACAGAGCAGTGATGATGTGTGTCAAGCTCACGCTACAGCCCACACAACCGTGACCCTCAGGGACCCCCATTTCAAGGGTTTCCTTCAGCCAGGGGAGCGCACACGATTGTGGTGCTCGTTCTCTAAAATCTATATGGAAATTTTTCAAATCGAACCCACAGCTATCATTCCCAGATTGGCAAGGATGTTTTACAGAGGGAGTTTTTATCTGATTAGTGTACAGAAAGAGGTTTGAGGGGTGGGTTCCAGCCCATTAGGAAGCTTAAACCCAACCCTTATGCAAGCCTCATCCTTCGCAGCTGCTGAGCCACCTCCCCCTGCAGTGAAATTACCGCATTGTAGGAAGGAAGCTGAAATTTCTGCAGCTAGCAGCAAAATCTCAGCATGAACACGGGCTGTGGCTTCCCTGCACAGCCAGCCAGCCCTCGCTGCTCCGTGCTGGTGTGTAATCCGCCACAGAAGTAATTTCATCCACCAACCTGGTGCTTGAAATAAGGGCAATCATTTCGTCTCCTCCAGGCGACCGTTCTCTCAGCTGATAGGGAATCTTGGAACCCGAGCGTCAAACTTCATGAATCCTGCAAAGTTTGAGTTAGATTTCCCCTTCCCCAGAGGACGCCTTGGCTGGTTGTGCCTTTCGACAAAAGAGCGGGCCAGCCAAGCTGAAAGCAATGCCCTTTACCAGAGAAAGAAACTGCAGGTCACAAGGTGTTGGGAAGGCGTCAGGGAGCAACGAGCGACGCTGCTGGCTGATACACCCCGCAAGGCAAAACACCCCTCAATTACGCTGCTATTAATTACCTGAAACACCACTTAGAGAACCACTCTGCCCTTCTGCTCACCTGTGGGAAACAACTTCTGGTTGCTAAGACGAGGAGAAAAAATAAAGATCTTCGAAAAGTACACTTCACCAGAAAACCCAGATGTTTTTTCATCTTTACTCTTGTCAATTTAGATCAGACGTAGTGCTGGGGTGACATGATTTCAGTGCTCGGGCTAAGGCAGACTAGCAGAGTGTGGGCACGGCGGCATTTATCTTTCATACAAAAGCTTTGGAACTAATGTTAAATTGATGCCAAGTCAGCTTGAGGAAAGAAACATCGTTAGTAAAAGGACTGTAAAGGAAAGAAGGAATAAGTACCATCTCGATAAAAGTGTATTATGCTTTTGTTATTTGGAGAAAAGATCAAACTGGGAGAAACATTCCACAGCTCCTCAGTAAGACATGAGATTGGTAAATTGTTTGTAAGTGTACTTGGGATGGGTGTTCCTAAAAGCTACTTTCCGAAGTGACAGACCTTAAAAACAAGTTGGTCCAAGCCTTCATGCCTTCTGCAAAATCAGGTTTCAGCCACCCCCCCGCGGAGGAGAGCTCATGCTGGCGTGGTCTGCACAGGTAGCAGGACCCCTCTGCTTTGGCTTTTACAGGAAAAATGGGTGGCTTAGAGATTACTGAAAGGTTACGTATCTAAATCCAGAAGAGATGAGCTCGTATGCGTATGTAACAGGGACCAAATCACCACCTAACTGGCCGCAAAGAGGATGTTTGCGTCCCGATTCGAAGGAGATGTGAGACCTTCCTTCCCATTCCTGCCCTCTGCGCAGCACCTTTGCAATCTGCTGTCTCCGTACCGTTCACCGTGCTTTTTAGCCATTTCTTGGCACAAGTCTCCTGGGGGTGCCATGTTGGGGGTGACCCTTATTCTTCCCGTGCGGCTTGGATGAGGGCACCGGTGCTGCGTGCATCTTGTGCTCCCGGCAGAGCAGCATGAGGGGACTCCGCCTGCTCCACAGTTCCCAGTTTAATAGGGGCTTCGGATAAACGTAAACACGATGGTGCTAGCGGGATTGAGCCCTGGCTCAAACCTTACTGAAATCAGTGGGGAAAAAATGACTGACTTCGGGGGACTTTGGCCCGGGGCGTGGGTAGGAGCAGGAGTTTGGATGTTGCCCGTCGGCATTCAGGCTGCAAAACCAGGCGAACGGCAGCCGCAGCGGCACCGAACACGTGCGAAGAAGCTCAGGCGAGACCTTTCCTGTTCAGTCCTCCCGACGACAGCTGCAGAGGAGGGATTCCAGCCGCGCTCATCCCCGCCGCGCGCGCGAGGACGTCGGACACGGTGCAGGAGTGCCGCCGCGAGGAGCGGGACCGGGGAGCCCGTGTCAGGGGCAGGGCTGTACATGCTATAGCATCTCCTTTGTAAAGCTGGCTGCGTGGTTCCTGCCTTTCGGAGGAGAACGAAAGCGCGAGCGGAGCGCAGGGGCTCACAGCCCTGTGGGGAGGAGCAGCGCGGCACGCCGCGGCGCTGCACCGAAGGAGGTGTCACACTGCGTCGCGGTGCCGAACAGCCGATGCAAACAGACAGGACGGTAAACAAGAAAAAAAAAAAGCAGGGGAGAAAGCAAAAACCAGATTGCCGTAATGTTGTTTGATGTGCTGTCATTTTATTACCAGTATTGGGAGATACACGTAAATTCTACGTGGTACCTTTGAGCTTCCTTTCAAATTGCAGAGTTAAGAGATATATTGTTGGAAAAAAATGGACTGTAGGGTTTTACAGGAAGAGAACACCGTGTTTAGTTTCTCTTCGCTTTAATTACCTACTATAGAAAAATTATCTCTGGAGATGATTACTACAAGTAGAAGAACCCACACCCTATGTTTGGCATGTCTGGCAAGTTCCTTCTGATGATATCACCGAAGCGTTTTAGGAAAGCTCTTTGATTTAATGGAAATCATCATAGCATGACCACAAAGCGTAGGACACAACAACCAGAAAGGGTGGGCCACAGTAGGTTTTAAGCCCGTGCTGCCTTTTGCCAGGACGGTAACACGCAGACAGCGGTTCGGGGTGCCTTCGTGTCCAGCAGCACCGAGACTGACGTTGAATCTTTTCCTAATAATTGACTCTAAAAACTGACCCGAAAGTCGAAGCACTTCGTACCGCACAGGTGGGGATACACCCAGGAGAAGAGAACAGGCTCTCGGCACTCCATGGGCTTTAATTAGAGACTGACACCCTTGTTACTTGGATTTGCCCATTATTGCAAGACACCGTCTGAATAGTAACGCATCCAACTGAATTGGGTTTGGGTCCGGTTAGAAAATGCCCCGTCTGTGAACAACGCGCGCAGCAGCGTTGCCGGTTTTGGTCGGAGATGGACTTTTCCTGCTGTTGCAGGTTGATGCAGGCACGAGCTTCCCCGGCAGGACTGTCTGCTTTGGCGTGCGTTTGCCCCATCCCGATGAGGGCTGGGCCCCTGACGGGGGCTCGCAGGGCTCTTGCGGCGCACGCAGAAGCGACGCCGTTATTAAGAGCCCAGCCCCGTCCCTCGTGCAGGCAGCGGGAGTTTTGCCACCCGTCACTGGGGGAATCGTTAGGAAGCGATTCGCTGAGCTGGGAACGGCACGGCCGTCCAAAGTAAAAGGAGAAAGCATCAGCTGTAACATCCGGCCCTTTCTCTGCGGGAAGATGGCACCCGCGAGGCGCCGCGTCGCCGGCGGCACTGCATCGGCAGGCTGGCCCAGATGGTGGTTCTCTCCTCTCCCTGCGCTCGGCGCGGGGGGCCC
>NW_010549478.1:0-3985 GCF_000687285.1 Phaethon lepturus | reverse complement strand
GATGCCGGTGGTGCCACTTAGCCTGTAGCCCGGCACTTCGTCGTTTCCGTGTGCAATTAGCTTACAGCAGCATGGTAAATATTTCATACCTTATAGCAAAGGTTGTTTAATTTTTTATTATTTTAAAGCTGCTCATGAATGTTTTACACAGATGGTCTCCTCTGGTGGAGAATGGAACGGGAAAGTGGAAGGGAAGTTTCCTGCGGTTTCAGTTTTGGGGATTATGCTCCAGTCACCCAGTGCCCATGGTAGCTGTTAATTTAGTCTGCTAACGAGTACAACTGAAGCAGGATGTTGAGCAAAGCGTATTTATTGAATATGTCACCGTGTGAAATACAGGCCTATAATATGCCTCTACAATCCTATTTATGACAACAGTGACTAATTTTTTTTTTTTATTCCGTGGACTCAGCTACACCGACTCAAAAGAGGACAACCTCCCAGCTCGTATGTCACGGCACCTTCTGCTTCTGCATACTCACTTCAAGTTCTACCATTGCCAAGATCTGCAAAAAAGCCATTGCAAAAAACTTTTGTGCAAAAAGCCATTGCTTCTGCTTGTAGTGCGATGGCCTTTATGAAACGTCATTTGTGTCATCTGCTCCTGGCCAAGTCCAGGAATGACCCCTCAGAGCATCTGTTCTACGACCGACTTTGAGAGAGAACTGGATCTCTCTCTGTCATCTAAAAGTTAGATGGCTCTTCTAAAGTTAGGTGAGATGAGTTTCTTTACCTGAAATGTCATGAAATTACATCAAATTTAATTTCACATGAAATGGATGTCCACTGGATAAGGTACAAATAGAGACGAAAAGAAAGTGGCTTTTGTTATGCTTGTCTCAGTGCAGAGCCTCCAGAAAAGTCCTTTGGGGACTGGCTAATCCCATGTCCTTTTCTCTGAGGTATTGCAACAGTGGTCTTCCTGCGACTGTTGCTGGGATGACCACCTCATTTCTTCTCTGTTTCTCTTGCTACAGGAGAAGAAAGCAAAGAGCATCTTTTGACAGCTTGTGACATTTGCCACCCTGGCTTTTAATTCTGCGTACCTTGGGATTCCCCTTTGACTCAGATACTTCTCTGCCTCCCTGCAGAGCAAAATGAGGGCAAAGTTGGTTGTCTGAACCCAAATTAAGTCTTCAGGAAAGGACTTGGGACTTTAATCACAGCCAGTAACTCAACCATGCAGGATATCCTCACACGGCAGCATCACTTAGATGTCTGCTCCTGCTCCCCCCCTCCTGCCCGGATCCTTCGGCAGTTAATAGAAATAGATTTCCCAAAGCCTTAATCATCTGCGAGCTAGATCAGCTCCTTCTACTGGTGTTTTGTCAATCTGTTATTTGCTGCACAGCCAGGCTTGAATGCACAGCGTCATGGCAGGTTGTTGTTTTTTTGGAAGACTTTCCTGGAAAAATTTCCTTTCCAGTCTTCCTTCCCCACCACTCGCCACAGCTCTGCCAAGGGAAAGGATGCTAAGGGTCTCCTCCAAAAGCCACGGGCCTTTCTCTGTGTCTCCCTCTCTGTGCCGAGCTGCCCCAAAGAGCCTGGCTGAGAGGACACCGCTCATTTGGGTGCTCTCAGCTGCAGACACTTGAAAATCCTTTTCCCCTACAAAAAGGGAGGAATACCCATGGTAAAGGGCACACCAAGGAAGGAATACACAGGGTAAAGGGCGATTACCAGGGAAGCGCCTGGGATCTGCTCATTAGAGGCTGTCTCCTTTCTTGTTCGACTTAACACTTGTTTCAGAGCTGCCCAGGTAGATTCTCTGTCCTTCAGCTCACCCGATGATGATCCTCAACGTCTGCTGCAAGTACACGGGGCAGCGTTTGTCCTACGGGCAGCGTGCGGCGATGTGGGGTCTGTGGCCAGGCTTGGTGGTGGTTTTCCCCCTGAACTCCGGTAGTCTGGACACCCAGGGGTAACTGAGTTACCGATCTTAGTTGGCCTGCTGTGCAAACCAGCAGTTCAGATCTGCTGTTACCATGTGCTGGTGCAATCCATGGTCTTAGCAAACAACTGTGAGCAAAATCCTCATGGAAACGTTATTGAGTAAATGCTGCAGCTGTGATGAACTTTTCTGACCGTCCCCGTGGCCCTTGGGAAAAAACATTTCGTCGTCCTGTAACAGGAGGACTTTGGAGAGTGGTGGCCTCTCGACGAGTGCTTGAACCTCACATGGGATGTAGGTGACAGCCGGAGGGACTGTGGGACCACCTTCTGCTCCTGCACCCCAGCCTGAGCCCCTCAGGGTCTTCCTCTGAAATATAACATCCACTCGAGTCGCCTCGGGGTGGGAGCGGAGATGCTTTGAGATGCTCACCGTCTGCCACCCCTGCCATACCCAACCACCACGCGCCCGTGCTCCACGGGGACAGTGGCCACCACTTCACGGGCAGGTCACTTCACACTCACTCTTTCACATTTCCAGGACAACCATTTATGTCCGTTCAAAGAAGCTATGGTGCAAGTTGCACTTAGTCGTAGATTTTCGCTCTTTTCCCTGGGGCAGGAGCAGGTAGTGAGCCCCAGAGCCCTAATGCGCTTGGAGCCTTTGGCAGGGAGGCTCTGCTGCCCTTACCGAGCTGATTCGGGGTTTTGGGATGCGGGATTTCAGGGACAGTCAGGACAGCTGGGTCCGCACCCAGGGTGCCAGGGAGCCTGAGGCTGGACAAGGTGAGGAGCACCAGTCCTTCCTAACATCTCTTCATCTCACACCGCTGGCAGGCGAATGGAGAAGAGTCGGGTGTGGGTGGCAGAGACGTCGGTGCTTTGGGGAGACTCTGACCAGAACTCCATAAATAATGAAATCGCCGTGTTCCACCTGTTTTTCTATCTGCAACCTGCACTGTGTGTGGTTTTCATGAATACATTAATTAGGGGCTCTGAGTCTCTGAACAATGTTAACAAATCATCACTATGCACTTGTCCATACCCCCTCTAAATGTTCAGTATTTGAAAATCTGATTAGGATTGGTTAATTTTAGTGCGAGAGCTGAGGAACACGGTATACCTCTCCTTCCTAGCTGGCTGAGTGATGCAGGCACACGTGCTTGAATTCAAATTCAGCTCTCCATAGCCATTTCCTGGAAACTCCTAAGAATCAGGGGTGTGAATTTGGGTTCACCAGACCATCTCCTGGGACACCACAGGGCAGCGGCAACCAAAAATCCCAGGGAGAAGTTTTGGAAGCATGCAGCTCATGCTGGTCTTGAGCAGCAAGCGATGAAAAAGGAGACTAAGACAACAAACACAAGGACAAAATCCTCTCCCAGGCAGCGAGTCAGATGTAGCCGATGATCCAGTGTGAGCTGGCATCTCCAACAAACAGCTCCAGCAACAGGGAGAGGTTTCCCACCACGTGTCTTCTATAGGTGCTTGTCGCAAACCGCCTTCATCCAAAATGGCATCGCAGAGTCCATCTGACGAGATGCAAGCACGCTGATCCAGACCAGATTTTTTACTTCACCTCCCCTGCCTGAAAATACGCTACTACCGAAGTGTCAGACGGGGAAGAGACTCCCCTTTGTCTCTTCATTCACCGGGAAGATTCCATCATCCAACACTTTTCACCTGCCTCAGTCGCAGGTAAATCCCAGACCAGATTTTTTTGTGCTCAAACCCTTCATGCTTCCTCCCGCCCCCCCTCAACGGGACAAATAAAGCCCAATAATATGCAAAAACCCTGATTTCTCAAATTCCTTCCACTCCAAGATGTCTTCTGGCAAGCAGCCTCCCACAGAAGGGATGAGCCCCGTCTGTGCCAAAATGCAACTCAACCCCTCGCTTTCAGCTCTGTGTCGGATTTTTATCATAACTTCGCTTTGAATACATATATGCATCAAAAAAAAAAAAGAGGAGAAAAAAAAAAAAGGACATTCAATTTAAAAACAACAGCTTTGAAATGTGAGAAATGTGAGCTAAGCTTGGGCACCGCACCGCAGGCTGCTGCCGAGCGGCCTCGCCGAGCTCCCGGCGTTCCCCC
>NW_010549477.1:0-17328 GCF_000687285.1 Phaethon lepturus | reverse complement strand
CGGCACGGCACGGCACGGCACGGCACTTCCCACCAACCTCCACCTAGCTGCGGGGGGCACACATTTATAATATCAGGAGGAGTCACATGCCTTGGGTCAGCTGAGCTTGTTTCCCAGTCTTTGAGTTTTTCTTTTCAATTTCTCTCCTTCAGTCAAACTGCTAAGTGGCACAGGAGAACCAAATTCCATTAACAGGATTAACAGCAATTAAGCCCCTACTGGAATCAGGGGTGTGCTCCTTAGGCCTGGAAAGAAACTACATGTCACTGCAGAAAGATAAGCAGCAGGTGATCCAGAAGCTTTTTATTTCCAAGGAGAAAAATTGGTTGTCTTTTGGCAAGCCTCCTCCTCTTCCTCCCCCCGCCTGCTCTCTGATCAGAATTTGGCCCAGATGGAGCTAATTCCCTTCCAGCCTGCTCCTGCCTCAGCCCTGCTCTTTGCACATGGGAGAGCTCAGCTTCCTCTGAACACCAGTTCTAGGGTCTCAATAAGCCGTCTCGAAGCAGCTCTCTTTTCCTATGCCTGTATAAAAAAAGCAACAACAGCATGTGTGGGAAAGAGCAGAGCACTTGGACGTGAAGCTGAAGTCCCCTTTGGTTCGCCTTATCTGGGGGGTTTGCTCACGACAGCTTAACCCCGGTGTGCTGGGAGGCTCTGCAAAGAGGACCAGTCCCAGCTACCGGTGCCCTGGGACGTTCCCATTCCTCTGCCCAACCCTTCCCACCGCAGGGTCCATCCTTGCGGGCGGGAAGGGAGGGTCATGCCAGCAGTTTGTCTCTCTGTTATCACAGCACCTCACTAGTGGTTTTCGCTACAGAGCAGCTTTCTGGCTTCCTGTGTTGTCCCTTACTGCTCTTCCTAATTGAGGGCTTTTAACATTAACAGTGTTTAGCATCCGTTCTTCTTCTGGTGGGAGGCACCAAATCTTTTATTTAAACTTCTTCTGTCAGGAGTGGAAACGTGACCCGCACCCTAAGCAGATGTCCCTCAAGTGGCAAGCCTTCCCCATTCTGCCAGGGGCTCCTTTTAGCCACTGGTCCCATGAATTGTTGAATTCACCAGTCCATACATCATCCTCAAGCAGAAACCAGGGATCTCTGGCTAAATACTTCCTCCAAGGCCAGGCAAGGGGGTCCACATAGTTTGGTGGGAGTTGGAGGCTCCCAGGTCCAGTGCTGGGCCATCAGTGTCCTCTCCCTGCTGTGCCACCTGTGGATGAAATACTGGACAAAACTGGATGGGTTTGGCAGGGCCTCCTGTCCATGGAGGGGCAGAGCGTATCCCTGGCCCACCGGCAGAGCAGGGAGCTGCAGGGTCTCACCTCGGTGGGTCTCGCCGCGTTGCACCGAGCGGAGCATGCTTTGCGCAGCAGGCACCAAGCAAAATGGAAAATGGGATGGGAGGGTAGCCAGTGGGACACACTGGGGTTGGTGCCTGCAATTCCTCTCCAGCCAGGGTGGGATCTGCACAGCAAAAAGCTGCCTGAGACCTCAGAAGAGGGCTAGGATTTACTTTTGTCAAGGACCTGAATGTTTTGAAGTCCAGAGAGAGGCAAGAAGCAGCATGCTCCACCAGTGCCCTGGGGGAATTGCAATGGAGTCACCAGTCAAACGCATTCAAAGATCCCAAACCAGACCCAGATGGTCATGAATCACAGCTTAGAAACCGCAAACGGTTCTTAAGCCTTTTCAAAATAATGGCATTTACCAACAGGCTCGTTTGGGGTGGTTCACATTTTCCAGCCTTCTTCTGAACCCGAATGAATGGGCTAAAGCAAAAGCAGAGCTCCTCTTGCAGCCCCGGCGCCCGGGAACTGAGGTGATAACAGGGACACGTTGCGACACTTGGCAGCAGCTCACACGCGTTGGTGGTGCTGGGGCTGTGGGAAGGGTTGTGTGGGAGCCCCTGGTGCCAGTGAGGGTGGGCAAGGGCTGACCCTTTGGCACGCTGAGCCCGGACGGGCTCATGACACCCCTCCGGGGTGCTGCGAGGTGGCAATGCTGGCTATGAAGGAAAGCAGGGGATCTCCACCCTGGTTCCCAGCTCCCTCCAGGGCTGGTCTGACTGGGGGTGCAGGTGAGGCCAGCCCCACACTCGCCTCTGGAAGTCTGAGGGATGTCAGAACAATTTTGTTTGAAAATGCTTCCCCTGCTTTTCAGCAAGGAAGGCACGTAGGTGATGGTAAGTGCGCTGACATGGTAAAACACTGCATGTTCCTTGGGTCCAAGTGCATGGGCGACCCTGAGGCTTCAGTCAGAGCAAGACCTGCATCCCAATAAAGTACATGCAGTAAAGCTCTTAGGTGTCATCAATGTTTTAATCCCCGATTTAAATATTAATATAATGGAAGAGCATAAAAGCAGTACCCCTGAAAACACAGGGTCATCTAGTCCAGCACCCTGTCCTCAGGAGGGACCCAGAGACTTTCTCCAAGTTTTTTACCTCTCCAGTCCACTGCTGACTTTCTAAGTCTCATAATATTAATTCTAGTTTATAAAACAGCATCATAAATGGAAAGCTGGGCATCATGATAATTATTTATGACATGCTACTGGCCAACACTGAGTGTTTCTGTAGAGGCTTTAATTATCATTTATGCAACTTTGTTCCACATCCATAAAAATCCCAGGGCTCTGTATGGCTGAAAGCTGAATTTATAGGACCCTGGAAACGGCAGAGCCTGGATCCAGTGAGAAAGGCTGCTTCTAACCACCAAAATGCCAGATCCAGTGAAAGGACATGAATGTCAGCAGGGAAGAAAACGCAAAAATGAGGCAACAGGTGACAGTCGCAGCGGGTGGAACTGTAGTTCCCAGAGTAAAAGGGACTTGTGGCAGCTGCGTCTGTGCCTGAGCTGTGTCTGCACCTGCATGGAGATGACTGGGGAGAGGTCTCTGGATCTGAGGCCCCAGCTGGGCAAGAGGCTGACACCGTGAGTGTGGCAGCACAGGTATTTGGGCTCAGGGACACGTGCACCCTCCCTCCTGTGCTCTGCGGGGTAGCTGCACCCTGGGCTGCCCAGCCCCTTGCCAGTAGTGCCTGTTCACCCTCCACGTAATATTGGTGGACGCTTAGGGAGAACCTGACCTCTGGCCACCAGACAGCTCTGCAGTTCAGCCTGAGCAGAGGAACAGCAACGCGCAAAGCTCAGGGATGTCTCAGCTAAACAGGCAGATGCAGGACAGCGTGATCAGCAGCATCGGCTGCCTCCAGCATGCTGGCCACTGTCTGCTCCCGGCAAGCATCCCAGCACTGGAGGAGAGCTGCCCCAAGTCCAGGCACTGCAGGGCTGCCTTGAGCTTGGAATCAGGCTGTACTTCTTCTTCCAAAAAACACAGAGGGAAAAATTCAGGATGCAACATCTCTGAGTATTTCCTACAGAAACTAGAGCATAACATGGGAACCTCAGCTGGTTTTAACAGGAAAACAAAGTTTCTTGCTAAGTGGGGCTTGAAAACTGGCTTCTGGAAACCAGGGGCTTCCAGAAGCTCAGAAAATGGAAAGAAACGAAGAAAAGAGGATCTTGGCAGGCATGAATAAGGATAAGAAGGAAAAGCATACTGCAGGCAGCAGCCACAGGCTTTGGCAGCCACTTCCTCATGTAAAAGGGAAAAAAAAACAAGTTAAAAGCTGCTTGGGGAAAGGAGGTTCAGCCGTGGATTATTTCATCTCCATTACCAGAGCAAAAGGACTGTTCCTCATATCCCTGATGGGCTGAAGACAGTGTTTTCACTGCAAAGCACCTCGCTTTCACAACCAGGCTGAAAACATACAAAGCATCAAAAATAATGTCACATTTATTAGGGAAGCGATCCAAGTGAAAAGCTCACTGAGGGACATAGAGAGCTGACTACACGCAGAAATCAAAGGGAAACTCTTGATCGAAAGGAGATGTTTAGCTACTATGTTCAAAGGCTCCCTAAATCAAAGACAAAATCCTTCTTTAATCAAGACCATTGACCAAAGCTCAAAGCACATGGAGCTGCCAACAATGCCCACAGCATCGCCTTTCATGGCAGGGCTGCTGCTGCCCACGCTCTTATACCCCAGCATCTTTCCCCCAGTGCCTCGTATCTGTGTCCTGGGAGTAGCTGCCAGCACTCAAAAAAAAGCACATTTTTGTAGGCATGATAAAGCATCACAGTATCCCTATTTTAGCTGCCTTAAACTTCCAGCCTCCGTCTTTGAGCTTGAGCAGCCATTAGGAAAAGGAGCAAGAGTTAATTGGGCTTTATCTAATCTCAGCCCAACCCAAGGGTCAATAACAGTTAGCTAAAGTTTATCAGCAGTGCTTAACCATCATTTATCAGCTTTGGGGAGGTTTTACTCCGGCAGGTGTGCAGCGTGCTGACACACAGGCAGGGTCAGGGAGTATCGCTTTTCCACACCGGAGAGCAGATACGAACGATTAACACAAAATAAGCGCACATTTATTGTGGCTAAAGCAACCAGGGGTGGCACTAGATGCTGGCAAGGTAAGAGCTTGCCAAGAATAAAGTTCAAATTTATGAATGAACTTCTGAACTAACATGGGTCTCATGGTGCCTCGTGGTAGCGCAGCTTCAAGGAAAAGCCATCTACGGAAACAGGCTCAGTGTTTCCAACCTCTGCTGAGTTTTTCTCTCCCCTTTTTGCTATGTTCAGGATCACTTCAGCAACAGAAACATTATCACCAGCTCTAGCCCATGTCCACTACTTTTTTCTTTTTCGTCCCAAAATCTCATTTCTCTGTCTGTGAAAAAGTGCACTTCTCATTTTAAAATCTCTCCATAGCTAACAGGAAGAAGAAATGTTGTCAGAAATAAAAACCTTATTTCATAGTTTGCATTACTTTTCCCTTCCTTTCCACACCTTTCTATTTTTTTTAAATAGCCAGTTTTTCCCATGGAGCTAAGAAGGCTGAGATCTCTCTGCTGGAAAAGCCTCATTTCCTCTAATTGGCTGAAATGGTAGAGAGAGATGGACCTAAGAGTTTCAGCCTCCTCTAGCCACATATTTTGTTGAAATCAGAAGTACAGTTATGTTTTTCTGAGTCCTGGGCCAGGGAGCAAGCCATGTATCAATAGCCATTAGCACTGCCAATGGAACTCACAGGAGCAGCTAGAAATGCCAAGTATTTCTGGGGTTGTGATGAAAGTAATTTGCTTTTTTTGTTTGTTTGTTTATCAACTGGCTTACAAAGTGATGGAAAATATTATAAAAACTTGACAAAAACTTTAACAAAATGTTTTCAAGAAATTAAGAAAAAATGTGACCATATTCTGTATTTCAGACCTCCACTAAAAACAGCTCCTAGTCTTGGGGACATCGGGTTAGTTAAGGACCACAGAGAAGACAGGCTGTTGCTTCTCTGATGGTTTCTGAAAGCTTCGGTGGAAAATATCAGCTCATTCAGTCAGGTTATGAACCTCTGCAAGGATAAGGACTCCACCGCCTTTTTGGTCCAGCAGCAGTGCTTGGCCATCCTCATGGTGAATGGTTTTCCTACTATCCAGTTGGGATAACCCCTGCGGCAGCTTGTCTCGCTGCCTCCCAGCCTTTCGCTGCGCAGCTCCGGGAGGGCTCTGGCTGACCTGGCCAATTCTTCACCTCCCTGCACCAGCTCCGCAGCCGGGCCAATGCACCCGCAGTTCGCTTGGACCTCCTCCAACTTTCTAAAGAGTCAGTTTTCAGATATAATCACCTCAAACTCGCCTGGGGGAAAGGGGACCTAAAGGCAACAACAGCTGCAGGCAGACGAGATCTTTTATCCAAGGGAGACAGGGCAACAGAGGTCCAGGATCCTTATCAGGAGTGGCTAATACCAGAGCTCCTTGGTCCAGTTACCTCACACAGACCTCAGAGCGAGGTCCAGCTCTGGACAAGGGACATGTCGTCCTTGGGAGCAGGGGCAGAGCTGGCCTGAGCTACACAGAAGGGCAGATTAGACCACATCACCCTCCAGGAGTCTGTGACCCCAAAAGGAAGGTATATACCATATGCTTCCCACCTTGCTCGGCTGCGTGAGAGGGAGTGGGCAGGGGAGTGGGCAGAGGAGTGGGCTGCTTCCAGTTCGGAGGAGGGGGGAGTGCTTTCCTGCAGGAGACTGAAAACCATGTTTGCCCAATTATCGGCCACAGTGCTTAATCACTCTGCCCTGGATCTCTCTGGCAGCCACAGGGGCAGTCGGATGTGGAGGTGGGAGGCAGATAGGATTTAATAAAGAAGCAGTTTTATGAAGGTATTCTTTGCTTTTGGCATTTTCTGTAGGAGTGGGAAAAATGATGCTTTTTCTCCAATAATGCCATGGCAAGCAAGAACAACAGAGCTCCACATTTCAGCTCCTGGGCAACCGACCCCACGTATTCCCACTGCCTCCGCATCCTATGGAGATCCCACATGGGAGATGTGGAAACGGGCACAAGCGATCAGGGGAGAAAGTCTTGCCAGGAGCCCACATTCCCTGCACTGTTCCTGACCTGGGATCACTCCTTGGGTGGACGGCGGCAGCAGCTGTCCCCTCTGCAAGGGACAGAGCCCTGAGGCCACCGCCGTGACCAGAGTTGACCACGGCCCAGAGGTATCCCACCAGCCACGTGCCGTCACCCAGGAAGCCATAGCAGATGAGGGAGAGGTTTCCATGGGCTGAGTCCGTGGGGTTTGGTGTCACTGCAGTGGTGGGAGAGCACAGGCAAACGGGCCAGGAGCTGGGCTGGGAGCTTAGCCCCACACCATGGAGCTGTGAATTTGCACCCCAGCCAATTTCAGCCAGTAATCCTTACAAACACATCGCCTGTCCCCAGCACGTTCATCCTCCTCAGGAAGCATTTGATTGGCATTCAGGCGCTACCTCTTCTGAACAACCCAACAAGCCATGATTTATGTGATGCCTTTGTCTTCAGACACTGTTGTCAGCAATACCCATTCTCAGGCAAAGCCGCAGATGCCTGCAGATTTCCAAAGGTCGCTATCATGCACA
This sequence comes from Phaethon lepturus, assembly GCF_000687285.1. Classification (NCBI taxonomy): domain Eukaryota; kingdom Metazoa; phylum Chordata; class Aves; order Phaethontiformes; family Phaethontidae; genus Phaethon; species Phaethon lepturus. The sequence goes on along the minus strand of NW_010549477.1, from coordinate 10,370 downwards.
TGCTGCCCTTGCTGAAGGATAACAAACAGAAGCTTTAGTAAAAGTAAAAATGATCATTTGTCTATCTTCCCCTGTAGCTATGTTCAACCCCTGCCCCAGAAACCAGAGACCCCAGGGGTAACATTTCCAGTACAGAAAAGAAAACAAATTGATATACTGTCCTGGGCTCCGAAGACTGTCCTACAGCTGGAGAAAATAAGTGATGTTTTCACAGCAGCTACTCACAGGATCCCTTTTCCTAAACTATCAGAGTGTTCAATATCTTCCATGCATCCAGAGCAACAAAATAGCTTTCTCAGCATTACCAGGAAAGAATCCAAGACAACAAACACTATGGACCGAATTATGGTTGCTTCTTTTTCTGCAGAAAAAAATGGTGTTTGAGCAGTATCCCCTGGATATAAGAGCCACTGATCAATGCACACCAGCTAGCTCTCACCTTGCTGATGCAAAATGTCTGTCTCCCAAGCCTGAATGGATCTAGCTGCACCATCCTCCTTCCTCCAGGCGACTTGCAGATCTCCCTGTGGGCTCCTGCATGCACGGACAACCTCCTCCCCTCCATGGGCACATTGCTGCATGGGGCTTGCTCTTCTGCACTTTCTACACCACCCACTTTCAAAACCATCTTGGATACCATAAGCCAGGTCCTGGGTATGCCTGCAAGCTCCAGGCTTGGCAAACCCAGCAGGTAACAGAGCTTTAGGGATTTTTAGCCTTTAAATCCAACACAAGCAGCTCTTTGGACACAAGAGAGCTTTGAGCATGTGGGGAACTGTCTTTTGTGACACCCTTGGGCCTCACATTTGCATCAGCCTTTCTCCAAACTTCACTCATCCCACTCATCGCAGGGCAGCAGCAAACTCCCTTCCTGCCTTGTTGACCATTCCGAGCACTCAGGATCCTCCCACAGGTCCCCAAAAGGTGCCTTCCCTTCATGTGTCCCAAGGAAGGTCCCCACAACCTCCACCAAGGGACTGAGACTCAGGGATGCCACCAGCACAAGGCTGTGGTGCAGGTCTTGGCCACGCAACCACTCTTTGGTGGTAGGGGTTGGAACAGCACTCACTGTTGGGTGAGGGCACCCCTCACCTGCACTCCACAGCAGAGGAGCTCCCATACAGCCCCAGCACCACCAGCAAGCATGAGCCTGTCTCAAGTGTCTCAATGTGTCCCTGTTATCACCCCAGTTCCCGGGCACCGGGGCTGCAAGAGGAGCTCTGCTTTTGCTTTAGCCCATTCATTCGGGTGCAGAAGAAGGCTGGAAAATGTGAACCACCCCAAACGAGCCTGTTGGTAAATACCATTATTTTGAAAAGGCTTAAGAACCGTTGGCAGTTTCTAAGCTGTGATTCATGACCATCTGGGTCTGGTTTGGGATCTTTGAATGCGTTTGACTGGTGACTCCGTTGCAATTTCCCCAGGGCACTGGTGGCTTTCTCTGTGCATCAAGTCTTCTCAAAAAGCAAATTCCAGCCCTGGTACAACAAGTGCTCCTCCAGCCTGTCATGGATGGGCCATCACAGGTAAGTAGGTAGGTTCCCAAATTTTTCATTCCCCTGCAATGTAATTTTTTATTCCTTTACAACACTTTACTATTGAAAAAAAATGTAACTTGAAAGCACTCAGATTTGGCCAAAAGATGATGCAGACATTCATCCTGCGGAAGGAGAATCACCTCTTCCTGCTGGTCCACCTAGAGCAGACCTGCCAGTTCAGTTTGCGTCCTTACCCACCGCCCTTTTCCCACATTCCTTGTGTGGCATCGATTTCCCCTCCAAGTACCTTCCAGAAGCCAGGAGAATACACCATCAGCAATTGCAGAGGTCTTCTGTCCCACACGGCGTGTGGCGGCCATCACCCAGCAAGGCAACCAAGGGGGAGCCATCCCATACCGGCACCTGCTTTGGGGCCTGTCCTCTCCGTTTCTCCGCGACGGGCGCCATGCTTGGCAAGTCACACAGCATGGCTGGCAGAGCCGCCTGACTCATTTTTCTCTACTCCTCCAGCTGATGTGTTTGGAGGAACACATTGCTCTGACAAGGTGACACATCCTGAGAAAGCCCACACTGCTGAAGACATCTCCCCGCTCCTTCTACCAGGAGCACCCAGCGCAATAGCAGTTTGCAGCTCTTTTTGATTCCTCCCCAGTCAAATAAGCCACAAGCATTTCTGTTTGATTTGCCTTAAGGATATAGAAAAGATGTCAATCGGGAGAGAGGAGCCCTGAAATCCCACATTTCTGAAGGCATCTCATAAACACACAGATGTCAGTAGAGGCACTTGGAAAGAAAGGGCAACTGCTAACCGAGAAACTGCATTAAAAACCTAGTGTGACTGCTGCTCGACAGCAGCAGCATTAGCGGCCTACGTTGCATTCTTCTTTTGGCAGAGGCAACTGCCCTTGAATCGGTTGGTTTGGCTCAATTCGTCGTGGAATAATTAAGTTCAGTCCATTGAATTGCATAATCTGGAGTTTCTTCAACCTGCTTGAGTAGTAAAGTACCTTCTTAACCTCATACAACTCTGGGAGGGGTTATGAACCTGAAATTAAGTCAGTGCAAATCTATCAGGAGTCTAAGCAATAAGAGGATGAAGAGAGAAGTACCCATGAGGCAGGGGAAGTCAGCAGCCCGTCTCTGCTTTGATGCCTCTGGCTTGTGGAGGAAGGAGAGGAGAAAACCGTGTTGTTACACACACTTGAAGTGTCCCCAGGAGCCAACACAGTTCCCATCTGCAGGGCACCTCTCGTAAACACTGAGGATTTACCCATCAAACTCAAGTTTGGAAATGTGCCTGGATGTTTCCAAGGAATTTGAGGAAAGATGTTTCTGTTTCTGGACAATCAAAACTATCACATTTCCTGGCTACAGCACGGATCTCTAAACTGAAAAATGTGCAAATGTGTTTTACCAGGAGTGGGCACACCCCAAACAAGTGTAATCGGAGAAACTCTTTTCAGCACTGCTCTATTTACATGTGTTACAGATTGAAGACGAAAATCTTTTCCCCAGGTGCCCTGGCATATAACCATCAAAGCCCTTGCTAAGTCCCCTTCCAGCCTTGGGCAGTGAGACCAAAGCACCTCTCGGCACCTCTCGGCACCTATTGGCATTACTCACGCTGTGAACCTGGCAGGTGTGTTGGAGGAATAACAGGGGACAGTGTTGGATCAAGATGAGCCTCTTTCATCTGTAAAAAATGATCATACCTCCCTCCCTTGCTCCTCAGAGGGTAATAACACCACACGACTTTGTCCCAGGCACGCTAAAGGACTGTTGTTTGCTCACAGAGATCCGCTAACACCCATCCCAGCTATTCACAGCTGCTGAGCGGGTCATACTCAAAGCCAGCTTTACTCTTCAAGTGAATAAAATAACAGATGCCATGAAGAGCAGTTCTTTCAGCCTCATGGTGCAGGTTGCCCCAGGGAGAGCAGAGGGAAGCCCAGGCACGAGTGCAGAAACTTTCCATCATGACCGAAGCAAACGCACAAGGGATGTTTATGGCAGGGGAAAGCATCCTCCAGAGCCACATTCGGACTGGGGTCTCCCTTGGACAGTGGAGCAGCTGCTGATTGAGCTGAGATTTCTGTCTCGCAAACAGCTCCTTGAATTGCTCTTGGCATTGACTTTTTCCTGTTCAGCTAATTAAAAATCTTTGAGTCATAAGCCCCCATTAGTAATAATTTGCTTTGCACTTCTCCAGTGATTTATGGCTGAGATATCAAAGTGCTTTAGAAACATTAATTAATCCTTCTAATACCCAAGAGACTGATCCACTCTCCGCAACACACCATTGGTGGAGTAAATGTAGGAAATCCCCAGGGTTTACTCCAAACTGCAGGCAGGGAGAGGGGAGAGGAGGAGCATCCGACCCAACGAGCTCGTTTCAGCTGCCTGCCTGCAATCAGAGCTGTGCAGTCAAAATAACGGCACTGATGTGCAGTCACAGCAAGCCCACAGCACGTCCAAGCACTCTGCTTGCCATTCTTGCTGCTGTCCCTAGATGCCTGGGGCAGGAAGGGGAGCTGCGACACCCCAGCGCTGCTCTGCGGATCACACCAAGAAAGGCATGTGTGGACAAAAGCCGCCTTCTCCCAGAGCCCTGCATGTGGCAGTGGCAGGGTCATCGATCAAAGCCGCACTACTGGTGCTAACACATCCAGTTCCCTTGCCGTCCTGCCCATTTCTCCAATCTGCTGCTTGTATAAAGTCGCTTTTTCCCGGCTTGCAGTGCAGACCCAAGGCTGTCTCCCACGCCTGAGATGCCGCTCCAGTCCTTACCAGCGATAGGGATCGTTACCCCCATTGGCTTCGGAGAGGCTTTCATCCTTGCACACACCAATGAGCCATTTGCCACCTGGTGTTGTCCCCATACTTTGAACGTCACCACAAGACCGCGAGGTGGAGCTGGCCGTGCAGGGTGGTGCCAGAGATGGGGAAAGGTATAAAGGTGCCAGGGTAGATTGCCAGAGACGGGATCTCTGAAAGCCTGAGAACTGTCCCATTTCTGCTTTGCTGTCCCCAGTAAAGCATCGCCTTGACCATGAAGGCAACTGGTGTTTTCCTGCTCCTCTCCTTGGCACTCTGCTGCTACCAAGGTGAGTGCAACGTCTTGCTTAGGAGCCATTTCCTCTCCTTGCTAAATCTGTCGCGTGGGTAGGTGAGCTTGGGAACAGGCCAGCTGGTGCTGGGACCTTGCTGTGGCCCTGGCCAGGGAATACCGGAGAATGCTGCAACAGCCAGCGTGCATTAAACCAGTGGTCTGTGAGCAAAGCCTAAAGGCAAGGCTTTAAAACGATGCCTGGCACCTGCTCCCATCGCTCTTCCTTCAGGGCTAGGATTCAGCCTGGAGTTGGTGATTTCTAGGACAGTGCGATTCTTTTAGAGCGAATAGGTGCTATTCCGGTTTTAAAAAAGCAAACCCAAGAAGGCAGGAAACACATCTACTCAAGGGAAAATGCAGCTCTCACTACCAAAGCCAATGTTTAAGCCAACTGTGTTTTTGAAATCCCATATGGTGCAGAGGGATGAGAAGATGAGCTGTTGCTGCTCTTCAGGTCCTGCTCACCAGGGCTTTCAGTGTTAGTGGGTTCATTCAGAACAGGAAAGTGCTTCTGAAACAAGTTCTCCATCATCTTATTTACTGTGAGGCAGTTACCATTACAGAGCTGTTTGGGCACAAAATCTGGGCTCAGTTCAGATGAACCGAGCATGTAGTGAGCTACAGCTCCTGGGTCTGGACCAGTGCTAGTCCAAAGTAAAATCCCTGAAACATTACACAGTGTGGCTATCAGGTCCTCAGCACCAAACCATTTCACTCTACAGACCCACTGCTATGGGGCCATACCGGTTGTTAATATAGGTGTAGTCTACATCCTCCATGTAGATGACTTCTGGACCTATAACCACCCAAGGTCTTCTTCTCAGTATTGCCTTTTGCCGAACAAATTCAGGTTGTTTTTCAAAATACACCCACCGCATGTTCCACCCTTGTGATCCCAGCTGTCAGCTCAGGGCCACCTTCTCCATGGAGAAGTCCACCAAAGTCACAGCTTGCTCCCACCAGCTTTGGTGTGAGACCTCAGGGTTCAACCATTTTTCCTTCCAGTAGAGACCTTCAGCAACTTGTCTTTTGCTCTGCTTCCTTGTGGTACAAATCCACTGACACCAGAAAAATCACCCTGGATTTACTCCAGCACCGGTCCAGCATCAGCAGGAGTTTCTCAGTTACCCATGAACATGTGATAAGAGATACGAGAGATATGGAAAGCCACCTTTGCTCCCTGGTAGCTGGCAGGGAAAGTCACTAGAAGTGCATCTGGCCTTGACAGGGTCTTGCACCATCACGGTGTTTCTGCCAGTGGAAAGAGGCAGATGCAGCAGAGAGGGAGCTGGCTGCAAAATGGGGAGATCCAAGGGAAGAAATTGTTTCTTAGGACAAAGGTAGTTGAGCAAAGACATACGGTTGTCAGCCTAAAGCATCTTTACTAGGTCCCCCTTGAAACCAGCCTGAATGATGTGTGCTAAGGCATCTTCTCTCTCACTCCACTCTTTCTCTAGGAAACGCTGAGACGGGTGGAGCTGCTGGCAAAGGAACAGAGGTGAAAGCTCCTATTTTTGTGTCTCCCAAGGGTATGCCCATCTTTAGTGAGACAGCACTAACCCATACACTGGGGAGTCAGCGTTGCTAAATACAGTGGAGTGAGCTGCTGGGTTGGCAGACCAAAGATGCCAGTGCCTGGAAACCTCCTTCCATCTTCCATCCTCCACAGCAAAATCCCAGTGATGGCACTGGCTTCCCACTGCATTTCCCCACACTCGATGGAGAAAAACTGTTAGTAAAGAGCTAAATACTGCTGTTACCTGCCAAGAGATCAGAGCTCCCCTTACTCTCCGGCTTGCAAGCGCGAGGGCAGGTATTGTTGTGGTATAAAAATAAAAACTGGGAAGAACATGATCAGGCGCTGCCCATGGAGCATTAGTTACTCAAGAGTGTTACTCCTAAGGGTGTGCAGCAGTGCCAGGCGGAGTTCAGCTGGCCAAGGGACCGCATGGTGACAGCCCGTCCCAGGGTTTCTGGGAGTTCAGAAACTGAACTCAGTTTCAGTTGGCAGAGCTCTGGACAAGGGTGGGATGGGTTACCAAGATATACAAAATATGCAGCTGCCTGTGAATGCAAAGCTCCTTTAGTAAATTGGAAGCTTGTTTAATATTTTCAGCATTGCCCTTTTGTGTCTCCAGGCAGCTTGTGGCAATTATGACCTAAGAAAAGGTTGTACAAAGATCTTCGACCCCGTTTGTGGCACAGACAACCTCCTATATGGCAACGAGTGTCTGTTGTGCTTTCAGAACCTGTGAGTATCTGGACCTCCTGCAAGTCTAAGTATCGTGGAGACGAGGGCTACTACATATGCCTGGGATTTCCTAGAAAGAAAGCTGTTTGCATGCAGCTGGGTGGAGCGTGGGCAGGGAGCCCAGCACATCTGGCATGAATCTGGCCTCCCACACAGATGCTGCACCCGCTGCTCTGAGCATGTGGACTCCGTCTGCGAAACAGGTCTGTTGTGTGCGGCTCACAGCACACAAGCTGCCCACAAGCAGGGACCGCACGGCCAAAATCTCCCCACACCTGCAGCTGCCAAGCTGCAGCCATTGCTCGGGCTGTGCTGGCGGGTGTCCAGGAACTCAGACAAATGGCAAAGTCCTCAAAGTCTGCCCAGATCTAGCACGCAGGCAGAAAAATATTTTTCCAGGTGACCTCAGATGTGTGCTGGCTGAAGAAAAAGCATGGGTTTTCACCCCAGCAATTTATAGCTGAGCTCTGCTTTCTGTCTTCGCTGCATATAAAAGGATACAATTTGCTCTGGGTATTTTTAAGAATGAGCCTTATATTTAATCTGCGCTGGTGCCAGATTGCACCATCTTAGCAGAAGGCCAGGTCCAAATGCTAGCGATGTCTCTGGCAAGACTTGTCTCATTTCATCTGGCTTGGGCCCTAGGTAATTTTGAATATATTTATACATTGGAAGCACTCTGTGTCAGACAAGTGAAGGTATTACTTCCAACTCAATGCTATTAGGTCGTTTGAAAATCTCTGTTGGGAAGATTGAGTCTTATCTGTAGCCAGATGCCCCAGTCTGTGGGGCTAAGGGAGCTTCACCCTTGACTTTGCCTGGTGGAGGCAGGGATTTTTGGTGATCAGGCTCACACACCCATCTGCCACCAGTAGATATATCTCTAACAGAAGCTCAAATTCCAGCTTTTCTATCCCTGGATGAATGGGCTTGTGGACCTAAATTCAGCTTTTAGGAGCATTGCCTCCCAGCTAACTCTGCAGTAGCACGGAACAGAGTCCAGATCACCAGGAAAAAGAGACCGGATAAGAACCATTCGCCTGGTTGTCCCCTCTTTCCTTCATTAACCCAGGCGGCTGCCTCATATTCTGCTCCTGGCCTGCTCAGATGCTAGTTTTACATTTTAAGGGTGAAGACAATGCAGTCAGGCAGAGACATGCTGAGTGGGATCTCCTGAAGGAAGGCGCCATGGCTAATGACCCAGCGGCATGGCAGGGCAGTAATGACCATGCTGGAAGCCAGCAGCCCAGCACCAGCTGTCGGCTGTATTGTGCAGCAGATGGGGGTGGGAGGTTCATCAGACACAACATCATTAGAGCTTTGGCCATGAACCAAAAGCAGGGTAAAGACAGCGAGGAAGGCTTCAAAGCCAGCTACGCAGGGAGCAAAGTGGCGTCAAGGATGCTACACCCCCCTGGTGCGGAGCATGGCTTCGGAGGGGATGGGAGACCTCAGTGATCACAAGAAGGAAAGTCTGGCATACAAAAAAGAAAAAAGACTGAGCCAGTGGTGCATTCAGAGCCAGCCAGGAGTCAGGGAAGCGAAGCAATGGACGAGAAGCTGGTGCTGGCACCCACCTTGTGTTGACAGGCGCTGCATCCCTGGGCTTCTTCAAACTCCCATTTGTGCAAGCTCTCAGCAGCTGCAACTGCAAACGTGCTGCTCCTGCGGGTCAAAGCCCTGAGCCTTGCAGCTCCCCTGCAATGCTCCCAAGCAAAGAAGTTTTGGGATTAGGAACAACAGCCATCTGGTCTCCCGGTCAGGGTGATCTGGGCCGGGCACCAGAACTTTGAAGCTGCCTGATGCCAAATGCCTCAGGGTAGAGATGAATGGAGTGTCCTCATCTATGAAGCTTTGGTCCATGGGGAAAGTCAGGTAGCTCAGAGGCTGGATGAAGCGTTGTTTGCAGTTTTGTGTGTTCAACCAGTCTGACAAGAGCTGGAGGCCTGCAAGGAGTCTGGGAATAACTGCTGTGAGTGAGAGCATCTGGCGGGTCCCTGCGGCAGTGATGCCTCACTTGTCGCCTTTGGTCACTTCACTGTGACCAGTGTGCAAAATGCTTTTTGCAAAACGCAAAACAGCTTGAAAATCATTTTACCAGTATTTGTCTATGCACCTGAGAAATGGGTTTGTCTTTCCAAAGAGGAGAACATCATGATTCCATGTGAAAATGGAACAATTCAGAGTAATTAGGTCCACTGCTGGGAAAAAAATAACAATAATTTTTTGCAGGTGCCGCCTTATTATTTTCCTCAGTTTTGCTGCAGAAGCAATCAAGAGGGGAAGCTGGGAGCAGGCCCAAGCCCAAGCAAGACACAATGGCAGGCATTTGTCTTTAAAAATCTACAAAACAAAGTCATAACCTTTATCGTCTGCAGCCAGACAGGCATTAGAGGTGTCTTAGTGCTGTCCTACAGCACAGAGGTGAATTATTCTGCCAGGAGGTATCAGGAAGCGCCAGCTCTTGAGATTATTGGAATTAATTAACGCATGTCCATGGTAACCCTGAACTCCCTGTCAAGTATATGTGGCCTTACCTCCTGCAAATAACACTTAAATGATGATTTAAGCAGTATTTTCCTTTTTTTCTTTCTTTCTTTGTCCTCTGAGCCAGGCTTTTCTGTGTCTCAGGGACCTGAAGGCATCCTCTAGCATTTTTAATGTCTCTTCCAGGCAAAGAAACACTAATGTGCGCATAAAGAACAGGGGAATGTGCCAAAAGCCCTCTCCACACTCCAACTTCGCTCAAAACTAAAAGGCACAACCATCCTGGAGAAGACAGCACAAAGCTGTCCCTCACCTATACAAACTAACTCCTAATAAAATGGAAGCATTGCCATGTCTTGCACTGGGATTTCTTACACACACAGCAGACCCCTTTCCCTGACCTCCCTGACGTTTAAAACACCTTCCTGAAAAATACGTTTTGTTTTGGTAATGTCCATAAAGAGCTGCGAGCAGATTACTGACAGAGCCCCCAGGACAAGGCTAGGACATGCCTAAGGAGAGAGCCAGGCTCTGGCTTCACAAGGAGGCTCTTTTTTGCATCAAGGATTTTGTTTTCCTTTCCTAAACTTCCAGCATCCAAGCAATATGAGATTTTAGCAGTCTCATTACTTGCAGTTACATTTGTTAAATACAGGGCATTAAAGCCCTTACTTTACAGTCTTTGCCAGGAGGAAGAGTCCAACAAGCCATCACCAAGCTGACCTGTCTCCAGCCTTGTCCATGTGCCAGTGCTCCATCACACAGTTCCTGGGCACCGAGAGCCATCAGCCTCAGACTTGTCCCGCAGGACCCAGCTACCCAGTGCCTCGGAAAAACAAAAAAATCTCAATTTTTCTAGGCAAAAATCTGTTTTTTTCCTCTAGTGGCCTTGGTAAGCTTTGCTGCTCGCACCCCATGCCTGGGGCCCAGCGCTGCGGGCTCGGCCGGGAGGGCAGATGCGGTGCCCGGCGCAGCGGGACGCGGGGTGCGGGTCCCCGGGTGGAGAAAGGGAGGAGGTTTCGGC